>NC_081363.1:5795126-6032626 GCF_030684315.1 Stegostoma tigrinum | reverse complement strand
GCAAGTGACCCTTCAGTCCAACATGTCTGCGCTGACCCTACATACTAATCTGACCTGGTCCCATTTGCCAACATTTGGCCCATATCCCTCTAAACCCTTCCTCTCCATGTACCCATCCAGATGCCTTTTAAATGTTGTAATTGTACCGGCCTCCACCACTTCCTCTGGCAGCTCATTCCATACATGCATCATCCTCTGGGTAAAAATGGTGTCCCTTAGATCCTTTTTAAAATGTTCTTCTCTCACCTTAAACCCTGGGCCCTCTAGTTTTGGAATCCCCCACCCTGGGAAAAAGACCTTGTCTGTTCACCCTATCCATGCCCCTCATGATTTTATAAACCTCTATAAGGTCACCCCTCAGCCCCCGACTCTCCAGGGAAAATAGCCCCAGCCTGTTCAGCCTCTCCCTGTAGCTCAAACCCTCCAACCCTGGCAACATCCTTGTAAATTTTTTCAAGTTGAACATCTACTGAATATTTTACTATATTCTCAACTTTTTACTTATTTAATTTTCTAGTTTATCCCTATAATGCTGGACTGTTTATTTCTTACTGTTCACTTCTTTGCTTCCTAAGAGTTTGATCATTACTATCTGTACCTAGGTACCTTTGTGCTTAAGATGATGCAGTAATGCAAGTGATGATAAACTTTTCACTCTACTCACTTAGCTGCATGTGACAATATAGCCAATTCAATTCAACTCATCTCTCCTATAGCAGGAGATATATAACAAAGCCTTCTTCACTGCCCTGTCTATCTGCAACTCCACTTTCAAGGACCTGTGCACCCGAAACCATACATTTCTGTTTGGCATTGTTCTCCAGGGCATTAACAGTACTTACACAGAAGCTGAAATCTGTACCACGTTATGAGATGCATACATAGGTGGATAGTCAGATGATTTTTCCCAGGGTGGCAAAGTCAACTACGAGAGGGCACAGGTTCAAGGTGAAAGGGGAAGGTTTGGGGGAAGAAGAGAATATTTCTCACAGAAAGTGTTGGGTGTCTGGAATGCATTGCCAGTGGAGGTGATGGAACCAGGCACGTTAGCTAAATTTAAGGCATTGTTACAAAGTTGAGTTGAGTAGTTGTGAAGTGGAAGGTAGGAAGCTAAGGTCCAGGCCTGAAACGTCAACTTTCCCGCTCCTCTGATGCTGTCTGGCTGGCTGTGTTCATCCAGCTCCACACTGTGTTATTTCAGACTCCAGCATATGCAGTTCCTACTATCTTGTAGCTAAAATGTGTAGTTCCATTAAAACATTTGTTCTCTGTCTATGCTTAGAATATTTTAAAAAATGTGAGAAGCAGCTGAAGTTTCCAGTAAAGAGACCCTCAAAAATTGAAGCAAATTTATCAAAAAAAAGCCTTACGGATGGCAGGCAAAACAACAGTCTTGTTTTGATCATAAGAACTGCTAATGCTGGAGTCTGAGATAACATAGTGATGTTGTGACAATGACTTTCAATTTGGCCAAATAATTCAAACGAAGCACCTAGAAACAGAAAGACAATTGAATTTAAATCTGATGGTGTTGACAACCTGAAAGCAATCATATTATAAGAATTTGGTTATGTCATTAGGGGTGTATAAGATTTGGGTATTTTGAAAATCAGAGAGCCAACTGCAATCTGAAAGAGAGCCATTCGTCACCTGCCAGAATTAATCCCCATGAGCACTCAAAAAAGCCCATCTGATGAATGAAAGGTAGTATGGTATTTTAGCTCAAAGCCCTCAATGAAGAAATTGTAGAGATAAAACATCCCTGACAGCAGAATTAATGGAAGAAAGACATTTGTGAAGAGAGTGGAGATGACAGAAGACAGTCTGTGTGAACTTGGGGAGCTTAAGTCATAATTTATTGCTTCTTATTAATTGGGCTTATATTCGTTAGGCTTGTTTTCATTTAAACAGCATTACATTAGAATTTAGAGATTGTAGGAACTGCAGATGCTGGAGAATCTGAGATAACAAGGAGTAGAGCTGGATGAACAAAGCGGGCCAAGCAGCATCAGAGGAGAAGGAAAGCTGATGTTTCGGGCCTAAATCCGAAAGAAGGGCCGAGGCCTGAAACATCAGCTTTCCTGCTCCTCTGATGTTGCTTGGCCTGCTGTGTGCATCCAGCTCTACTCCTTGTTATCTCTGTTATTCCAGTAGAATTTAGACCAGTTAAGAAGTAGTTATTAGTATAGGGGGAATTGTCAAACAATTGTTTGTTAGTAATTTTGTTAATTTGTTTGCTGTTGGGTTAAATAATTAAGTTGTTCCTTGTTACTTGTAAAGTGGAGATCAGGGATTTTCTTTCTTTTAATGACTCAATAGTTAACGAGGGGAAAGACGAGATTATCTGGGTGTTTAGGGGTTAATTATTAGAGGGGAACCCCTACTCCTGTCATAACAGATTGGAGTTTGAGTTTAATTTAATTATCAGAGGCTCTCGGCCATTACCCATCATCACAGTATATCTTGATAGACACATGAATGGGAGGTGAACAGAGGGACAGAAACCGCACACGCAAATAAGTATCAGGTCTAGGTAAGGAGTAGGAACCAGCACAGGCTTGATGGGCAGAAGGGCCTGTTCTTGTGCTGTATAACATTGTATAATTTTCATTAACAAAGGAAATAAAAATAAAACAGAATAAACATAGCTATCTACTTGAAACACAAATCCAAAGATTTTTTAAACGCTTGGTAAAATTATAATCTCATTAATCTCAAAGTACACAGATTATAATTTGTAAAGAAGAACAATAGTTTTTCATAGTACCCAAAACCCAACCCTGGCACTATGTCCAAAGAACACACCTTATCTTGAACCCAGACCGATCACTTATACAGTACTCACAGCGGAGAAGCTGTCTTCAACACCAAAATAATCTCAATCAATTGGACTTTAAATTACAGAATGAAACTGCAGATAGCTTTATCCTGGAGATATTATATGCCATACCTTTAATGTGCTCAGTTTTAATTAATCTCTTCTGGGAGTTATCTTCAAACTTTTAGTTTGAGGAGAATGCTCTGAGTTAACCAGGTTTCACTTTATCCTTCTGATATCAAGAGCATAGATTCAAACAACCGTCTGCATTGAAAGCCTTCAGAAGACTGTCTAATATTCAAAATAAAACTAAAAAAGACTCTCTCTCCAAACTAATGGTGTTTCCCATAGGTGTGAAAAATTTCTTCTCAACCTTCTAAACTGGAGCTTGTTTATCTTGTCATAAAACTTGACAAATTTAAATCAAGCCCATTAATGCTAAAGCGAAGCCTCAAAAACTGTTTTGTGAGAAACCACCATGGTCTTAGAAATACAAATCAATCCTAACTTAAGACTCACAGAAAACCCACAAATTACTAACTCAAAAACCAAAAACCCAAGCTTTCAATGGATGATATTAAATATATACATTAATTACACAGTCTATACTATCAAGCACAATCATTAATTTAGATCAAATGGCTGGTTTTTCTCATGTAAATCTATCTCCATTATCATATTAAAATGTCAAAAAATCTGGATTGAAGACGGGGTTGAGACACCGATCAGCCCCAATCTGAATCTATTGCTGAATAGCTTTAAAGGATTGAATGGCCTCCCACTATACCTGTGTGCCAAAGAAATCTTCGTAAGTCCTATCGCCAAATTCTTTTTGTAGGAAACAGACACATCTGGAGTAGGAATACCTCTCGAGAGGATGACAACGGAAGAGGTTTGCAAGTGGCTGATTGAGTCTGGATTCGAGGCATATGTGCCGCATATCAGAGGTAAAGACAGTGTTAAGCTCAACCCACGGGAACATTTCCTCCATTAATATGGCCCCCGGAGATATTGGCCTGCCTGGGGCAAAGCCTTTGCTGCTGCCGTTGTCTGTTTTGAACATTACCTGCTCATTTCTATGACGATTCGAAAAGTAATCTTACCAACTCATCATGCAATCCCTACAGTGTGGAAACAGGCCCTTTGGCCCAACAAGTCCACACTGACCCTCAGAGCATCCGCACCCAGACCCATTCCTCATAACCCACCAAATCTACACATCCTTGACCACTATGGGTAATTTAGTATGGCCAATTCACCTAGCCTGCACACCTTTGGATGGTGGGAGGAAAGCAGAGCACCTGAAGAAACCAACACAGAGACAGGGAGGATGTGCAACAGACAGTCACCTGATGGTGGCATCAAACCTGGGTGCCTGGCACTGTGGGACAGCAGTACTAACCACTGAGCCACCATGCCACCCACTAATTTAACAATGACCTTGATCTCCTTTTTGAGGGCAGCCTCATGCCATTCAAGGAACAATCTCATGCATAGTTTCCAGAGAGATCCTGCCTTTCATATTCATACAACATTGGCAGTCCTCAGAGAGGATGATTCCTTTCCTCTATCACAGTGAGTCTGTAGGTGGCTGTACAGATCAATGGGGCTACCGCAGGCTCTGTAACAGTTGGGGAAGAAGGTGGGTGAGTGGGGCCTCGGTGTAGCAGCACAATCCTTACGCTGCTCTCACCTGGCTTCTGCTTTATCTCAACGACAAGTCTCAAGGCGCTTGAAACCTTCCTGGATGCTCCTTCTCCACTTTGGATGGTCTTGTGTCAGTCATTTCCAGGTGTCTGTAGGAACGAGGCCTTGAGGGTACCCCTCAAGCGCTTCCTCTGCCCACCTGGGGCTTGCCTGCCATTTCAGAGCTGGGAGAAGAAACCCTGCTTGGGGAGTCTCGTGTCAGTCATTAGGATGATGTGCTGAGCTCATCATAGCCGATTGAGGGGGTGTTCAGTGCCCAATGCCGGGGATGTCGGTCTGGTTGGGGATGCTGGTGTTGGCGCAGCTGTCTTCCCAATGGATTTGCAGTGATCCTGTCTTTCATGTTAAAGGCTGACATGCTCGCCAACCCAGTGTGGCTTCCTCTACATTGGGGAAACCAAGCGGAGGCTTGGGGACCGCTTTGCCAAACACCTCTGCTCGGTTCGCAATGAACAACTGCACCTCCCAGTCGCGAACCATTTTAACTCCCCCTCCTGTTCCTTAGATGACATGTCCATCATGGGCCACCTGCAGTGCCACAATGAGGCCACGCGAAGGTTGCAGGAACAGCAACTCATATTCTGCTTGGGAACCCTGCAGCCCAATGGTATCAATGTGGACTTCATAAGCTTCAAAATCTCCCCTTCCCCCACTGCATCCCAAAACCAGCCCAGCTCGTCCCCGCCTGCCTAACCTGTCCTTCCTCTCACCTATCTCCTCCTCCCACCTCAAGCCGCGCCTCCATTTCCCACCTACTAACCTCATCGCGCCCCCTTGACCTGTTCATCCTCCCCAGACTGACCTATCCCGTCCCTACCTCCGCACCCACACTCTCCTCTCCACCTGTCTTCTCTTCTACCCATCTTTGGTCCACCTCCCCCTCTCTCCCTATTTATTCCAGTTCCCTCTCCCCATCCCCCTCTCTGATGAAGGGTCTAGGCCCGAAACGTCAGCTTTTGTGCTCCTGAGATGCTGCTTGGCCTGCTGTGTTCATCCAGCCTCACATTTTATTATCCTGATCCACCAGTTTGGTTATCATTTTATCTGCTAGTTTAGGGGTGGCCTCATTCACCATTTTAAGAGCGATCTCAGGTGTCATTTTAAGGGTAGCCCTCCCCACTGATTGAAAACTACACTAGACCGAAACAGAACGCTATCACCCCAGTGCGGCATGTATTCGAGATAAGGATGTGCCAAATAGTGACCACCCACCATTTAATGCTTACATCACACAACAAATGAAATTAATCCTCACCCTGCTTAAAGGGAGCCCTCACTCTCCAATTAAAATGTCATTTCCCTTACCATTTTAAGGGACGCCTCACTCAATTACAACTTTAAGGACAGCCTCGTTCACCAATTTAACAGCGGCTTTTTTCTCACTATTTCAAATGAAACTTCACTAATTATTTTCAGGCAAGCCTCATTGTTTTTTTAAGGGCCATATCCTTAAGACCATGAGATCTCAATACATAGGAGCAAAAGGAGGCCATTCAGACCGTCAAGATCATGGCTGACCTGATAACCCTCAATTCCACTTTCCTGTCTTATCCTCATAACCCTTGATTTCCTTCCTGATTACAAATCTGTCTCTCAATCTAGAATATAATTAATGACCCAACTTGGGCAGCCCTCTGTGCTCAGGAATTCCACGGACTCACTTCTTCCTGAGAGAAGAAGTTCCTCCTCATCTCTGTCTGAAATGTGCGACCCCTTATTCTGAGATGATACCCTCTGGCCCTAGACCCTCCCACAAGGGAAAGCAACCTCAGTGCGTCTCCCATGTTAAATCCGTTAAGAATCTTGTATGTCTCAATAAAGCCACCTCTCATTCTTCTGAACTCCAATCCACACAGGTCCAACCATCTCAATCTCCCCTCATAAAGACAGTCCCTCCACATCTGCGATCAGCCAAATGAGTCCTCTCTGGCCTACATCAAATGCCAGTCTGTCTTTCCTCAGATAAGGGGACCAAAATTGTTCACAGTATTAAAGTTGTGGTTGGAATTGTGCTCTTGTATTGTTTTAGCAAAACCTCCCTACTTCGATATTCCATTCTCTTTGAAAAAAATGTCAACATCCCTTTTGAGTTCCCTTCCACTGAACCTGGCTAGAATGATATGCTGGTAAATGATCAGGTTTCCAGGGAAATGGCAATGAGTCGGCATAAGGAGAGGAGGCAATGTGTCATGGTTAATGCGGAACTTCCAAACTGGATGAAAGATTGTTGTGGAGCTCCCCAAAGGTCAGCAATGATCTCGATCTTCGTATACAGGAGACAGTACTAAAGTGTGTGAGCAAGCAAAATTTGAGAGAATTGTAAACAGTGACACGGATTGTGCAGGAATATGAAAGGATATTGACAACTTGTGGAATGGGCAGATAGATGGCAGATGACATCATGATGGAGAAGTGTGAGGTGCACTTTGTTATAAAGAACATAGGGACACAGTAAAGTAAAGGCTACTATTCTAAAGGGTGTGCTAGAGCAGAGGAAACTGTACGCTCTTGAGTTCTTACCCTTACCACTGTGTTGTAGCTTCTATTCTGACCCTGAAACTGAGGCATAAAGGCATTCGATGCAAAGGTTCTTCAAAATTCTTCACAGTTGACTGAAGATAATCAGGCAACTTCCAGGGGGCATCAACAAATCTTGCCATTTACCTAACTACAATCTTGTAAAACTCAACATGTCCTCACACTTCCAAGGAATGTCATTCCATTGTGGATCAAATCTAAATTCACAGAGATTAAGTTAATCATCAGGGAACTGCTCTGAGCAACTTAGGGAGAAGCTATCTCTTTCTGTGTCTCATCACTTATTTTCATTATTTGTAACAATATTGGAGATGGCCAAGTTCATTTTTACTAATTGTAGATGATTAACAGCAGGCAGTTCTGAGGGAAAAGGAAATCAGATTTTAAAATCCAAGCCAATTTGGCAAATTTATCTCCACTACTCTGAATAGATTTCCTGTATTAGTCTTTCAGTCACGTTCAAAGATGCAACACTGTAATCTGACTTTTAACTTTGTCCGACTTCTCTTCAGAGTTTGGGATTACTGGGAGACAGCTAGCCAACACTGATTCGGAATTATTCGACCAATTACAATTGCGAGATGCTGAGGACAGGGAAAAGTTGCTATTTGCTCTGTACCAGGAGCTGAATCCATCAGACATGAACGTTGAAGCAATACTAGGTAAGGGAAGGGAAACTTTACTCTGAAGAACTTACATACAGAGGACTCTGATTGTGTGAGTAAATAACAAAGCATTTATAATAACTGAACAGGGAGTCAGACCATATGTCAACTGTGGCTAAGTGACCAGCACATTTATGTCTGAGTGCACAGATCACTGGATAAAATGGAAGCATTAAAGCTTGGGCAGCTGCTGCCAAGGTACAATGGAGAAAGACCATAGCCTGAGGTCTCCCTGCTGAAGGTAAATGAGGGTCACATCAGCGATCAGATCCTCCTAGTGTCTCAATTTTTAAAAACAATTCATTCGTGTGATGAGGGCATCACTGACTAGGCTGCCACTGATTTCCCATCCCTATTAACCGGAGGGCAGTTAACAGTCACCCACATTGCATGTAAATATAGTCTGATTTGAATAAGTGAGATAACAAGGTGTAGAGCTGGATGAACACAGCAGGCTAAGCAGCATCAGAGGAGCAGGAAAGCTGACTTTCTCCTCGTTTTTCTGAATCTTTTTTCTGAAGAAGGGGCTAGACCCGAAACGTCAGCCTTCCTGCTCCTCTGATGCTGCTTGTGTTCATCCAGCTCCACACCTTGCGATCTCAGATTCTCTAGCATCTCCAGTTTCTAGTATCTCTGATTTGACTAAGTGGTATCTTTGGTTTCTTACAATACAGTGAAATGCCAATGCTGGCTCAATGAAGGAGCAAATTACTGCAGATGCTGGAATCTGTAACAAAAACAACAAATGCTGGAGATCAGAACTTTTTGTTAAATATTTTCAGCCCAATGTTAGCTTCTGTTTGTCATATGCAGTTGTACAGAACTGAGTTGGAATGTGACTATATTTAAAAAAAGGATATTTTTATGCATAAAGTATATTTTTGAGGGGAAAAAATCATTGGATATAAACCTGTGCTAAAGACCCAGGCTACAACACCAGTGCAGGAATGAGAGAGTGCCGCACTGTCGGAGGGTCAGTGCTGAGGGAGTGCCGCACTGTTGGAGGGTCAGTGCTGAGGGAGTGCCGCACTGTCGGAGGGTCAGTGCTGAGGGAGTCGGCACTGTCGGAGGGTCAGTGCTGAGGGAGTGGGCACTGTCGGAGGATCAGTACTGAGGGAGTGCCGCACTGTCAGAGGGTCAGTGCTGAGGGAGTGCCGCACTGTCTGAGGGTCAGTGCTGAGGGAGTGACGCACTGTCGGAGGGTCAATGCTGAGGGAGTGGGCACTGTCGGAGGATCAGTACTGAGGGAGTGCCGCACTGTCAGAGGGTCAGTGCTGAGGGAGTGACGCACTGTCTGAGGGTCAGTACTGAGGGAGCACCGCACTGTCGGAGGGTCAATGCCAAGTGGGTGCTGATTTACAAATATAACCCGTTCTGTGCAGTATCACATTTGCCGCAGAGATGAAGCTCTGCCTTTCGTCTCTGACACCCAATATTTTCACTAAAATTTTTTCTCCTGGGTAATCTGATAATCGTGCAAAGAATTGGAATATTTATCCAGCAGCTAACTCCGTAGCCACCTAATATTTGTCAATCTCATTTTGATCAGGCAGCTGGCTGTGGCTCCCTGATTTACGAACCCTCCTGTATATGGACCCGATCCTATACAGGGCTGTAATTTTAAAGACCCAACCTTTCCTGTCCTTACAAACAGCTGCTTTCGATCATCCTGATGTGTTCTGAATTGCATACAGATTGGCTTGCGCACTTAAGCGGTGGTGATGTTTCTGATGAAGGGTCTAGGCCCAAAATGTCAGCTTTTGTGCTCCTAAGATGCTGCTTGGCCTGCTGTGTTCATCCAGCTTCACACTTTGTTATCTGTGATGGCCTTGTGGTGTTATTGTTGGGCTATTAATCTAGAGACCCCGGTAATGTCTTGGGGACCTGGATTCAAATCCTGCCATGGCAGGTGATAGAAATTGAATTCAATAAATATCTGGAATTAACAATCTAATGATGACCATGAACCAGTTGTTAATTTGCAGAAAAAAACCCATCTTGTTCGCCAATGTCCTTTAGGAAAGGAGACTGCCATCCTTACCTGGCCTGGCCTACATGTGACTCCAGACCCACAGCAATGTGGTTGACTCTTAACTGCCCTCTGGGCAATTAGGGATGGGTAATAAATGCTGCCTGGCCAGTGACACCCTCATTTTCTTAATGAATAAACTGAAACAAATGCTCAACCCAGCGACTATCTTTAAATAGCTCTGTGGTCAAACTGGTTGCCGCATCTTCTGCATTAAAATGAAAATTGTTCTTTATTTCTTTTAGGGAGCACCAACATCGACAATGTGTTCTCTAGTGTGGAGTTACCAATGAGTAGGTCAAACTCAAAAGCCTGGCCGTCTGATGGTTTATCCAAAAAGGAATGTTCTTTCCAGGAGAATTCCAGGTAGACAGTAAGGAGCTTTCATTTCAGTTCTCAGTGTAGAATTATCCCAATGATTAATCTGAATCCCCTTCGAAACAACTCATTCTGCTTGACATTAGCTGCAGCTTTTAAAGGAACCGAGTGAGCTGTCAGCCACCCGAGATTTTTTTTATTCAATAACAGGGTGAGGGCATCGTTGGCTAGGGCAGCATTTATTGCCCATCCCTAATTGCCCAGATGGGCAGATAAGAGTCAACCACATTGCTGTGGGTCTGGAGTAACATGTAGGACAGACCAGTTAAGGATGGCAGTTTCCTTCCCTAAAGGACATTAGTGAACCAGACGAGTTTGTCCAACTATTGACAATGGATTCGTGGTCGCCATTAGATTCTTAATTCCAGATATTTTATTGAATTCAAATTCCTCCATCTGCTGTGGTGAGATTGAGTGGGTAAAGCAGAAGGTGGAAACACGACTACAGTATCGAGCTGGTTGGAATAATAACTATTCATTAACATCAGTGCACAATGTCCATCAGAGCTCTACTTCCCACCCGAGTCTGAGGAAGGGCATTCTTGTTATTGAGGGAGACCAATGAAGACTCACCAGACTGATTCCCGGGATGGCAGGAATGGCATGTGAGGAAAGGCTGGCTCGACTGGGCTTGTACCATCTGGATTTTTCTAAGACTGGTCGGGGGTGAGAGGGGGTTGGAATCCTGATGGGACTGAATAGGCTAGATGTGAGAAGAACGTTCCTGATGCTGGGGATGCCTAGAACTAGGGGTCTAAGAATACCGGGTAAACCATCCAGGACTGAGATGAGGAAAAATTTCATCACTCAGACAGTTGTGAACCTGAGCTGGTGGCCGAGGGGTGCTATTACTTGAATATTAATCTAGAAACCCAGCCAAAGTTCTGGGGATCAGGGTTCAAATCCTGCCACTGCAGATGGTGGAATTTGAATTAAGTTTTTAAAGAAGTCTGGAATTAAGTATCTACTTATCACCATGAAATCGTTGCCGATTGTCAGAAACACTCATCTTTTTCACTAATGTCCTTCAAGTAATGAAATCTGCCACCCTCACCTACATGTGACTCCAGACCCACAGCAATGTGACTGACTCTTAATTGCCCTCTGAAATGGCCTAGCAAGCCACTCAGTTGTACCAAATGGTAGAAAATCTCAAAGAAATGAAACTGGGTGGATCACCTGGCATCAACCTAGGCACCAGAAAAGACAACGGCAGAAACAGCCCGGTCGACCATGCAGAGTCCACCTCACTAACATATGGGGGTTAGTGGCCAAAATTGAGAGAGCTGTCTCATAGACTAGCCAAGCAATAACCTGACATAGTCACACTCACAGAGTCATACCTTACAGACAATGTCCCAGACACTACCATCACCATCCCTGGATATGCCCTGTCCCACCGACAGGACAGACCCAACAGAGGGGTCGGCACAGTGGGATACAGGTGGGAGGGTGTTGCTCAGGGAGCCCTCAACATTGACTCTGGACCCCATGAAGTCTCATGGCTTCAGGTTAAACATGGACAAGGAAACCTCCTGCTGGTTACCACGTACCGTCCTCTCTCAGCTGACGAATCAGTGTTCCTTAATATTGAACAACACTTGGAGGAAGCACTGAGGGTGGCAAGGGAACAAAATATACTCTGGGTGGGGGATTTCAATATCCACCACCAGGAGTGGCTCGGCAGCAGTAATACCGATCGAGCTGGTCGGGTCCTAAAGGACGTAGCTGCTAGACTGGGGTCAGCAGCAGGTGGTGAGGGAACCAACGAGAGGGAAAACACACTTGACCTCATCCTGACTAAGCTGCCAGCTGCAGTTACACCTGGCCATGACGGTATCGGTAACAGTGACCATCGCATGGTTCTTGTGGAGACAAAGTCCCGCCTTCACATTGAGAACAACCTCCATCGTGTTGTGTAACACTATCACTGCACTAAATGGGGCAGACTTTGCACAAAGATCTAGCAGTTCAAGACTGGGCATCCATGAGGCGCTATGGGCCATCAACAGCAGCAGAATTGTACTCGGGCACAATCTGTAACCTCATGACCCAGCAACCATTACCATCAATCCAGGGGATCAGCCCTGGTTCAATCGAGAGTGCGGGAGGGCATGCCAGGAGCAGCACCAGACATGCCTGAAGGTGAGGTTTCAACCTGATGAAGCCACCAAACAGGATGACTTGCACACCAAACAGCGAAAGCAGCAAGTGATAGACAGAGCTAAGTGATCCCACAACCAACGGATCAGATCTAAGCTCTGCAGTCCTGCCACATCCAGTCATGAATGGTGGGAGTCAAATTAAACAACTCACTGGAGGAGGAGTCTCCACAAATATCCCCATCCTCAATGATGGAAGAGCCCAGCACATCAGTGTAAAAGATAAGGCTGAGCCCATTGTACAAAAGGTTAACGTTCACAGTAATCTTCAGCCAGAAGTGCCGAGTGGATGATCCCTCTCGGCTTCCTGCAGTGGTCCCCAGCATCACAGATACCAGTCTTCAGCCAATTCCATTCACTCCACGTGATATCAAGAAACAGCTTGGAGATGTTGGATACTGCAAATGTTGTGAGCTCTGACAACAAAAAAATTCATCCAAAGGGCAATGGTTGGCTAGAACTCACTGTATAAGAGGGTAGTACAGGTCAGAACCCTCAAGACATTTAGGAACAATTTAGATGAGCACTTGAAATGCAGGAACTTACAAGCCTACAGGCCAAGAGCTGGAAAATAGGATGAGAATAGATGACTGTCTGATGACCAGCACAGACACAATTGGCCATAGGACCTCTTCCTGAGCTTTAAAAAAGTTGTACAATTTCTCTTTCACAAATTTACATTGATATTACCCAATGTACCAATATTCTCTGATGCCCTGTTACCCTTTATTATGGATTGAAGCATTTTCCCTTTGCCTGTTGTTAGGCTAGCAGCTGTACAGCTCCCTCTTTTCTTTATTCCTGCGTTCTGAAATAGTGGGGTTACATCTGTAACCATCAAATCTGCAGAAACCATTGCAGAGTCTATAAAATTTTTGTATATTAACCACCAATGCCTCTACAGACAACTTTTCCAACACTCTGGGATATAAATCACAAGTTCCCGGGGAATTATCAACTTTAAGTCTCATTAATCTACTTTTTAATGAATATTAATAAGTTGCAAATTCTCATCGACAGTAGACTAATGATATTCCATTATTCTCAGGAGCTTTTTTGTCTTCTCTGATGACAGACATAAAATATTTATTAGTTTTTCTTCCATTTCCTTACTCCCCATTATAAATTCACCTGTCTCTGCTCATAATGGACCCTTTTTTCTTTTGTGCTAACATTATCCTTTCAATATATCTAGATAAGTTTCTATGGTCTATATGTTTCTGGGTAATTTATTATCATACTTTGTTTTCCCTTTCTTCATCTTTTTCTCATCCTTCTTTGCAGAATTTTGAAATGCTCCCTATCCTCAGACTTACATTTTGTTTTGACAACTTTATATATTTTCCCTGTTGATTAATTACATTTCTTGTTTTTTTTTGCTGTGGTGGGAACATAATCCTTATTGAGGTTTTCCTCATTACTGGGTGTATCTTTGTATTTTGCATTTTTAAAATGTTAATCATTGTCTGTTGTTATGGACTAGACCAAAGCCCCTGCAAATATATCGAGGAGATAGCTTAAACCCTAACATTCATCTTATTTAAACACAAGTGTAAGGAACATCTTTCCTATAGTAGGGCGACCAGAACCATACACGGTACTCCAAATAGGGTTTTCCCAATGTCTTGTACAGCCATAACATAATGCCCCCCAGCTCCAATACTGATGAATAAAGGCAAGTGTGCTAAATGCCTTCTTAAGGGGAGGTGATGACCTAGTGGTATTATTGCTGGACTGTTAATCCAGAGACTCAGATAATGTTCTGGGGATCTGAGTTCTAATCCTGCTATGAGAGGTGGCTGATGGTAGAATCTGAATTCAATAAACATTGGAATTAATAATCTAATGATGGCCATGAATTCATTGTCAATTGATGGGGGGAAAGACCCATTTGGTTCAGTAATGCCCTTGAGGGGACGAAGTTGCCATCCCTGATCTGGTCTGGCCTACATGTGACTCCAGACCCACAGCAATGTGGTTGACTCTGAACTGCCCTCTGGGCAATTAGGGATGCACAATAAATGCTGCCCTGGCCAGTGACACCCTCATCCTGAGAATGAATAAAGAAAAGGCACATTGCCTACCTGCGATGCAACTTTCAACAAGCTCTGGACCAGAATCCCGAGGTCTTTCTGTTCTACAACACTACCCAGGGGCCTTACCATTTACTGAATAAGCCCTGCCCTTGTTCTTCTTACCAAAATGCAATAGTTTTCAATTGTCCAAATTAAACTTCATCCACCCCTAATCAGCTCATTGGCCCATTTAATCCAGATCCTTTTGTGATCTTATGTAATCTTCTTCATTGTCCATTATACAATCAAGTTTGGTGTCATCTGAAAACTTACTAACCATGACACCAGGTTATAGTCCAATAGGATCATTTGAAAACAAACTTTCGGAGTGTAGCCCCTTTGTCAGGTGCACTAATCCCGGCAGAACACCACTGGTGAAGGGTCTCTGTTCATCAAACAACCCTCCTGCATCACTCAATGTCTTCCACCGTTAAGCTGATTTTGTATCCAACTGGCAAGCTCCTCCGGAATTCCACATTATCTAACTTTCCTCATCATGCAGAACCTTGGCAAAAGCTTCACTAAAGTCCGTGTAAACAAAGTCCACACCTCTGCCCTCATCAATCTTTGTGGTTACACCCTCAAAGCTGGGCAGCAAGGTGGCTCAGCGGTTAGCACTGCTGCCTCACAGAGCCAGGGATCCGTGATCGACTCCAGCATCGGGTGACTGTCTGTGCGGAGTTTGCACACTCTCCCCGTGATTGCTCTGGTTTCCTCCCACAGTCCAAAGATGTGCAGGCTGGGTGGATTGGCCATGCTAAATTGCCCGTAGTGTTCAGGGGTGTGTAGCTTAGGTGGGAGATGGATCTGGGTGGGATGCTGTGAGGGTCAGTGTGGAGTTGTTGGGCCGAAGGGCCTCTTCCACACTGTAGGGAATCGGAGAGTAGAATTCTACACTCATGAGACACAATTTCTCTCACACAAAGAGCTGTGTCCTCTTGGTGGTGGGCAGGCTTTGGGGAGTCACGAGGTGAGTTACTTGCCACAGTATTCCTAACCTCTGACCTGCTCTTGTCACCACGGTCTTCATATGGCAAGTTCTGTTCAATTTCTGGTTGTGGTCACCCCAAAGGATATTGTTACGGGGGTATTCACTGACCCTAACACCGTTGAGAATGTTTGATCCTTTCTTGTTGAAGATCATGTTTGGCTGACACTTGTGTAGTACAAATGTTACTTTCATGATAAAGTCGATCATGAATGGAGCTAAAGTGAGGCTAGCTGAGATGCTCTGTTAGAGAGATGGCACAGACGTTGTAGGCAATATGGCTGCCTGCACTCTAACAATTGTATAATTCCACAACTCCAATAAATAGAACTAAGTGTAAAATTAAAGTCACCAGAGCTTTCACAGAGCATGGGGGTGCTCTCTCATTAGAGACAGATGACTGAGCGGCACCCACATCCAGCGAGAGCAGAGGTAGAGAAGGAGAGTCTTTCACAGTGATTTTAGCCTGTATGGGAATTGAACCCATGCTGTTGCAATCTTTAAATGCTGCAAAGCAGCTAACCAGCCAATTAAGCTTAAAAAAGTAATTGGATCCCTAGTCAAAAGAGCTAACACAGGCCTGATGCATGGCCTCTTTCAATGCGATATGATTTAAGGAGAGGTGACAAGAGGGTTGACAATTTTTAACATTGTCTATTGAGAAGAACTGGGTTAAATAAAAGATGTACTGCAGGGCCTTGAAATCTGAAACAAAAGCTCAAATTGCTAAAGAAACATCATCAGTGAGCCTCCGACAAAGCGCTGGTGTTATGTCCCGCTTTCTATTTATCTGGTTGGGTTTCCTTGGTTGGTGATGTCATTTCCTGCATTGGTGATGTCATTTCCTGTTCTTTTTCTCAGGGGATGGTAGATTGGCTCCAAATCATTGTGTTTGTTGATGGAGGTCTGGTTGGAATGCCATGCTTCTAGGAATTCTCGTGCGTGTCTCTGTTTGGCTTGTCCAAATGGTGACGAAACGTCTGAAAACGAACCTTCCAGCTCAGCGAGCAAACTCACATCCAGAATCTCAACCTGAGCTACAAATCTTCTCAAAAATTGCTAAAGAAACTCAGCAAACTTGGCAGCATCTGTAGAGGGAGAAACAAAGTTAGCATTTCAGATCCTTTTCTATTTATGAGAGAAATGAGTGCCGTGTCTCCTTCCAATTTGGCCCTCGGCCGTTCTAATTCATCGGTAATATTATTTGAGGTAAATATAGAGGAGATGCCAGAGGTAGGTTCTTTACTCAGAGAGTGGTAGGGGTGTGGAATGGGTTGCCGCAGAGGATAGTGGAGTCGGCCTCATTAGGGGCATTTAAGCAGCTATTAGATGGGCATATGGATGGTAGTATAAGGTAGGGGTGGAGGTTAGATAGATCTTAGGCTTAGGGTAAAAGTTTAGCACAACATTGTGGGCCGAAGGGCCTGTACTGTTCTACGTTTCTATGTTCTATGTTCTATTTCCAGAGATTGTGTTCATAGATTTGAGGGTGCATACATGAGGATCAATGGTCGGCACAACATTGTGGGCTGAAGGGCCTGTTCTGTGCTGTACTGTTCTATGTTCTATGTTCTATGTTCTAGATGAGGACCTAATGAATTGGCTAGCTACTCGATTGAAAACAGTTTTTTTTATGACATCCCAGCCAGGCTGAATGACCAAAACAAAGAGCATGTATATAGTGATTTTAATGTACCATACAGAGTGAGTTCAAGAATACCACTTTTTAAGGAAAGAAGTCATTGGCAAGCTTCTCACATTGTGAGGATTTAACGAATACACTTGATGTGAAATTGACAAAATTCACAAGTGTAATTCATGAATGACCTTTAGCACCACAAAGCAAAATCCAAGAAACCGCGTCAGCTCGGATTTGCCAATAAGAAGCTGAATGTTGAAGTAATGTGTGAGAGTTGCATATTGAAACCATACGCATATCCCAGTGCAGCTGACGTGCTGAGAATTTTCTGAGAAATTGAAATTTTGTTGGAACAATTACTCAGCACCTGCAGTCCTCAGGGAAGAAAAAAAACCCCCTAATTTGGGTTAGAGAAAGAGATTTTGGAGTTTCACTTCACTTCATCTTGCAAGCTACCCAAAATCCTGGAAGTCCGTGATATCCGTGGACTGCAGTGGTTCAATAAGGCAGCTCAGTAACACTTTCTCAAGGGCACCTAGCAAAGGACAATAAATGCCCAGACGGTGACACCCACTCCTTTCTCAAGAATACTGAGAAACTGAAGAAGAGTGAAGAGGTCAAGAGATTAAACTCACAGATTATGGATCAGTATTTTGCTTCGGCTGGACGGCAGGGAAACATTCTGGTCCTGGCTCCTCAGTAAAGATGTAAAGACCATTGAAAGTGTGGAAGAGTTTCACCAGAGGAGCCTCACTTCTGCTAATTGTTCAACAAGGTTTAGGCTGTTACTCTGGAACGAGAAGGTTAAAAGCTGAGCTAATAGAGACTTCCAAAGTGATGTGGGGTTCTTTATTAGAGTACGCCATGAAAAAAAAAGCAATTTCCTGCTGTGAGTGAGTCAGTAACCAAAGTTTCAACATCAGCTTTTTTCGCTCAGAGAATTGTCCCAATTCCTCACGAGTTCAAAACATTGTGGAAGTCGATTTCCCTTTAAAAGGTATTTGAGGAGTTACTGACAAAAGCAGGGATGTCGGGCTGCCCTTTCAAAGACCTAGCACAGTTACAATGAACCACAAGACCATAAGACATTGGGGCCGAATTAGGCCATTCAGCCCATCGAATCTGCTCTGCCATTCATTCTTGGCTGGTATGTTTCTCAACCCCATTCTCCTGCCTTCTCCCCTAGCCCTTGATGCCCTAATTAGTCAAGAACCTATCTATTTGTGTCATAAATGCCCTCAACAGCCCCCTGTGGCAATGAGTTTCACAGATTCCCTGCCTCTAGCTGAAGAAATTCCTCCTTATCTCAGTTCTAAAGGGTTAGCCCTTTACCCTGAGGCTGTGCCCTCAGGTCCTAATCTTTCCAACTAACAGAGACTTCTCCTCTATGCCCACTCTACCCAAGTGTTTCAGTATTCTGTAAGTTTCAATGATATCTCCCCTTAGCCTTCTAAACTTAGCTGAGTACAGACCCAGAGTCCTCAACTGTTCCTCTTATGACAAGCCCCTCATCCCCAGACTCATTCTTGTCAATCTTCTCTAGACCCCCTCCAGTGCCAGCACATCCTTCCTTAGGTACAGGGCCCAAAACTGCTCTCAATATTGAAAATTCAGTCTGACCAGAGCCCTATACAGCCTCAGCGGTAACTTTCTCCCCTTTTTTCTAACCCCCTTTAAATGAATGCTAATACTGTTTTTCCCTTCATAACCAGTGTACCTGCATGTTAACCTTAAGACAATCCTGAGCTAGGATTCCCAAGTCCCTTAGTGCTTCACATTTCCAAAGTCATTTTCCCGTTTAGAAAGTAGGCTATGCCTATATTCTTCCCACCAAAGCCTCACACTCTCCCACGTTGTTTTCCATCTGCCATTTCACTGCCCACTCTCTCTGCCTGCCCAAGTCCTTCTGCAACTTGCATTCTTCTTCAACACAGCCTATCCCTCCACCTATGTGTGTATCATCTACAAACTTAGTAACAATGCCGTCAGTTCCTTTGTCCAGTCCTTTAGTGTATAATGCGAATCACTGTGGTCCCAACACTGACACTTGGGGAACTCCGTTAATCACCAGCTACCACCCTGAAAAAGACCCTTTTATCCCTACTTTCTGCCTTCTGCCAGTTGGCCAATCCTCTGACAAGGCTTCTTTTCGTCTAACTTGCTCATTACCTCCTCAAGGAATTCCACCAGGGTTTGTCAGGCATGACCTCCCCTTGACAAAGCTGTGCTGTCTCAGCTCCATTTTGCAATGCACTTCCAATTACTCTGCAATCACATCCTAAATAATGGACATTAAAGCCTCACCAATGACCAAGGTCAAGCTAACTGGCCTATAGCTTCCAGTCTTCTGCCTCCCTCTTTTCTTAGACAGGACGCTACATTGGTCATTTTCCAGTCTTTTGGAATCCTCCCTGAGTGAATGATTCCCGAAAGTTCACCACCAATACTTCTACAATCTCAACTATCTTATTCAGAACTCTGGGCTGTAGTCCATCTGAGCCAGGCTATTTACCTAACGTCAGACCTTTCAGCTTCCCTAACGCCTTCTGCTTGGCGATGGCCACCACACTCAGCCCTGCCCCTGACTCTCCTGCAGTTCTATCACACAGCTGGTGTCTTCCACTTATTCCTCTGCTATTGCTTTGTTCCCCATTACTACTGCTCAAGCATCATTTCCCCAGCAGTCCAATGCCCACTCTTGCCCCTCTCTCACATTTTAGATATCTAAAAAAAACTCTTGGGGCAGCATGGTGGTTCACTGCTGCCTCACAGCGCCAGGGACCCAGGTTCAATTCCAGCCTCGGGTGACTGTCTGTGTGGAGTTTGCACATTCTCTCCGTGTCTGCATGAGTTTTCTCCAGGTACTCTGGTTTCCTTCCACAGTCCAAAGATGTGCAGGCTAGGTGGATTAGCAATGCTAAATTGCCCGTAGCGTTCAGGGATGTGTAGATTGGGGGGATGGGTCTGAGTGGGATGCTCTGAGGTTTGGTGTGGACTTGTTGGGCCGAAGGGCCTGTTACCACTCTGTGGGGATTCTATGATCCTTGCAATCTTCTTTTATACTACTAGCTAGCTTAACCTTATTACTCATCTTCTCCCCGACACCACCCCACTCACTTTGCCTTTTCAATTATCCTCTGCTGGATTTTAAAAGCTGTTCAATCCTTTGGTTTCCCACAAATCTTCACCACATGGATTTGATTCATCGTAGTGCAGTGAAGAGTTTTGTTAGCAAGCAGTACAGGCAGATCCTAATGTGCAAGGACATACATATCATAGGGTGCTTAGACAGAATGAGGCATACTGCGCTGCAGGTGCGCAAGGCAAGGTCAACATGAACAAGAACAACATTATTTGAAGATAGCAAGAATGCAGACGCTGGAGTCGGGGACCACAAAGTGTGGGGCTGGAGGAGCGGACCCTTTTTCTGAAGAAGGGTCCCGATCCGAAACATCAACCTTCCTGCTCCTCTAAAGCTGCCCATCCTGCTGTATTCCTCCAACATTATTTAAAGCTAGAGAGTCCGTTCAACAGTTTAATAAGAGCAGGAAAGGAGCTGTTTTTGCACCTGTGTTCAATCTTCTGTACCTTCTGCTTGGTGGAAGGGATTGTAGGAAAGCATTACCGGGGTGGGAGGGGTCTTTGATGATGATGACCACCTATTTTTGCCTTTATGCTGTCCCTGACCTCCCCATCAGCTCTGATTACCTCAACTTTGCTTTAGCATGTTTCTTTCTCTTTGGGATAAGTTCCCTCTCCTGTGTGGTAACTTGTTTATAATTCTGGCTTTATATGGTTGTAATGATCGGATCTGATCAAAACCCTGAGCCCACCCCAGAGCTAACACCTCTTCATTCATTGCTCCCCTGCTCACTGAGCTCTGTTGACTCTCAAACCTCAATTTTCAAATTCTCACCGTGTTTTAAGAGCAAGGCCAGCTCCCACCCACATTTCTGTAAGGCGCTTCTGCTCTGTAACCTTTCAAGATTAATGCATTCCTCAACTTCCATTGTTCAGTAATGGCCATGCCTTAGCAGCCAGGTCCCTAGATCTGGGTTTCACCCTCTCAACATCAGCAACTTAAGACGTCGCTTAAAATCTGGCTCCTTGACCAATGTTAACATCTGCGTGACTCGGGGTCACACTGTGTTTGGTAACTTTACTTGTAAAGAGCTATATGGCATATTACAGCAGTAAAGACTCAGTTATTGGTGTAATGAGGGAACTAGTCCCTCACCTTCAGGGGCAGTACTACAGTAAAGTGTGCCTCAGTTTTCTGGTTCAAGTCACTACCATGATCTCGAAGTCCTGTGCTCTGGTCTAGTAATGCCCCACAAAACACAGGCATGCACCCCAAAATGTCCAATTAGAATTAGAATTAGGTTTTATTGTTGTGTCAAGTACAAAAGTATGGTGTAAGTGTACATTGAAACCCCACATGGCACCATCTTAGGCACAAAGTACCTAGTTACAAATCGGAGGTACTAAGACTAAGTACAAAAATAGCGAAATAAGGAAATAAGTTCTGCATTACAGTTCTTCATAATATAGATTAGGAAACTAAAGGTAATAAAGTATAAAGGTAGACAGTACAACCCTTCTGTGACCAGCAGTTGCTCCACGCTGTCAGTTTCCCATGTGTGATCTCAGACCAACACCAATCAGGCCGATAGCTCCCTGACTGCCATCTGTGACAGGCTGACTACCTCAGGCCCCACATCACTGACCATCACCGCACCAGGCCCCCAGCCTGCCAGCTGCTCTGCTTCAGCCTGCTGACCGCTGTAGGGTTCGGAAAGGGCACGGGGTGAAGCCAGACAGCACTGAACTTCCAAACTTCCTCAACATTCCTCCAACAGCCTCAAGTACAAGGGCCCACCCGTTTAAAAGTGAGGGTGAGGGCCAGAACCATGCCTTGTGCCTTTCTGTTCCCTTCGAGTTCACCCGCAGGGCTCTGCTTGCCCCAGGCCTGGAGTCAGCTGGAGTGTAATGTTACTGAATCATAGAAGGATCCAGCACGGGAGAAGGCCATTTGTCCCATCCTGCCTCTCTCTGTATGATAGCCTTGACCATACCCAGAAGCATTGATGTAACCTGACAACGAGCGCAGCAGTTGAATAGAGTGATGTGCAGAGAGATCTGGGTGTTCAGGTCTATTGTATCCTAAAGGTGGCAACGTAGGTCGTTAGAGTAGCCAAGAAGGCATACGGCATGCTTTCATTCATCTGATAGTCTATTGAATTCAAGAGTTGGCAGGTCATGTTACAGTCGTACAGGACTTTGGTTCGACCACATTTGGAGTACTGTGTACAGTTCTGGTCGTCACATTATCAAAACGATGTGGATGCTTTGGAGAGGATGCAGAGGAGGTTCACCAGGATGTTGCCTGGTATGAAGGGTGCTAGCTATGAAGAGAGGTTGAGTAGATTGGAATATTTTCATTAGAAAGATGGAGATTGAGGGGGATCAGATTGAGGTCAACAAAATCATGAGGGGTATAGACAGGGAGGATAGCAAAGAGCTTTTTCCCAGAGTGGGGGACTCAGTTACTGGGGGTCATGAGTTCAAAGTGAGAGGAGGAAAGTTTAAGGGAGATATGTGTGGAAAGTTCTTTACACAGAGATTGGTGGGTGCCTGGAACACGTTGCCAGCGGAGGTGGTAGAGGCGGGTACAATAGCATCATTTAAGATGTACCTAGACAGATACATGAATGGGCAGGGAGCAGAGGGATACAGATCCTTGGAAAATAGGCAACAGGTTTAGACGGAGGATCGGCGCAGGCTTGGAGGGCCGAAGGGCCTCTTCCTGTGCTGTAATTTTCTTTGCTCTTTGTCCTTTGTTCTTTGAACTGTGTTGGCTGGGACGGCAAGAGGTTTGAGGGGGTGTGACACTTAGCAAGCGACTGAGGAGTTATGGGCACTCAAACATTGAGCACCCGTTGACAGTCAATGTACTGCCAGCTGTCAGCAGCAGTTACCCGCGGTAGAAATCCCCTTGTTAGATAAATGTGACAAGTCAATTTACCACCAAGCAAGTAGGCCATGTTGTCAAAAGACAGATAAGCATTCTGAATGCCCTATGACCTGGCATTGTCATGACTTTATATTCCAGTGCAATTTTAGCTTAAAGGAGTATCTTTAATCCTTCCAGCTACGCTGAAGATTCAACAACAGAGTCAGGAATGAAGAATCCACCAGGTATAAATTAAATTAATTACTTTATGTTCAAACAGTTGGGAGCGCAGTGGTTTTATACTCAGACTTTTGGAGGAGTGAGAGCTTTCCATCCCAAATATTGAGTAAAAGAGAGATTTATATTCAATCTAATGTATCAAGAAATGTTATATAAATGTAAAAAAAAAGACAAATTAACACTTCAGTGGGCAAGATACTTCCCTGTTGGTGACGTTACATTCAGACCAGGGCGCTGTACAGGTTTTATATTCAAAACAGTTGGTGGAGTGAGGATTTCCCAGTAGATCTCATTGAATACGAGATCCTTGATTGGGGCTGTTAACCTGGCCCCGTCAGGGAGCCCTGGATGACAGGTAAAATCAGCAGATTTGTGTCGGTCACTTGTCTCAGTTGGTTAGAGCGGTCTGCTAATGGCGCCAAGGACATGGGTTCAATCCCCATACTGGTTTGGCTTGCAGGCTTCCAATTATAAATTTGATAAAAGGGGCCCTCTTGTGATGCAGTGCTAATGTCCCTGCCCTTAGATCCAAGAGGTCTGGGTTCAAACCCAATCTGCTCCAGATATGTATAATAACATCTTTGAACTAGCTGATGAGGGAAAAATTGGATAAACAGGAGATTCAGAAAGTTGCTGCATTCTAGGGACTGGCTTTGAGTCATCTGCTCAGGGCCCATGTACTGTGCAGATGTTTTGGAGTAGATCGGGGGCTCGGGTTGTGGGTGTTGAGGTTGGTTGGCTCACCGAGCTGGTTTGTGGTTCCGCAGATGTTTCATTACCCTGCTGGGCAACATCCTCAGTGCCGCCTCTGATGAAGTGTCGGTGTGTTTTCCCGCCTGGTTTTTAAACTCTGGGGCCCGTTGCGATGGATTGCCTCACTTCCGGGTTTCCTCCGCAGTGGAATGTATTCGGAATCGAGTTCAATGTGTTTATTGATAGCCTGCTTTGTGGAGTGCCATCCTTCCAGAAATTCTCGTGCTTGTGTCTGCCTGGCCTGTCCAAGGATCTTGGTGTTGTCCCAGTCGAAGTTGTGGTTCTCCTTGTCCATGTGGATTGGGATGAGTGAGTATTGATCGTGTCTTTTTGTAACCAGTGGGTGCTCATGTACTCTTGTTGTTAGTTCCCTTCCTGTTGGTATGATGTAGTGTGTCCCGCAGTCTCTGCAGGGGATCTTGTGGATGACATTGGCCCTGTCCAAGGCAGGGAATGGGTCTTGCGTTCGTGTGACCACTTGCCATAGGGTTGATGTGAGTTTGTGTGTCACTTTGATGCCCAGTGGTCGTAAAAACCTTGTGGTGAGTTCTGACGTGTTCCTGATGTAGGGTAGTGTGATGAGTGTGTCGGGGCCTGTAGAATCTTTCTGATGCTCTGCCTGTAGGCATCTCCTGACCCAGTTCTTTGGATATCCATTATCCTTGAACACTTGGAAGAGGTTTCCCTCCTCCTCTTTGCATAGTTCCATGTTGCTGCAGTGGGTTGTTGCCCTTTTAAATATGTTTGCACACAGCTTAGTTTATGTGTGCTGGGATGGTTACTATTGAAGTTCAATACCTGGTCTGTGTGTGTGGCTTTTCGGTATAGTTTTGTTTGCAGATCCACATTGTCTTACATTCTACCATGACATCCAGGAATGGGAGTTGTTTGTCCTTCTCCTCCTCTCTGGTGAATTTTTATTCCAGTGAGGGTGTTGTTTGAATTTGTGTGTCTCTCTTCCAATTTGGTCCGTTTAATAATGGCAAAGGTGTCGTCTACATAGTGTATCCATTGTTTAGTTTAGACTAGAAGAGTGATCCTTTCCGGTCTTTGCATCACTGTTTCTGCTATGAGTCTGGAGATAGGCGATCCCTGGGTGTCCCATTGATTTGCTCGTATGTTTGGCGTTGAAGGTGAAGCGGGTGGTCAGGCAAGGGCCCAGTAGTTTAAGCATGTTGTCCTTGGAGATGGTTTCCCTGGGGTCGTGTTCTCGTTCAAGTAGTGTTGTCATTGTTTCCCTTGCTAGTGAACACAACTCGAACAAGGACACAACCCCAGAGAGGAGGAGAAGGACAAACAACTCCCATTCCTGGATGTCATGGTAGAATGTAAGACAATGTGGATCTGCAAACAAAACTATACCGAAAAGCCACACACACACAGACCAGGTATTGAACTTCAATAGTAACCATCCCAGCACACATAAACTAAGCTGTGTGCAAACATATTTAAAAGGGCAACAACACACTGCAGCAACATGGAACTATGCAAAGAGGAGGAGGGAAACCTCTTCCAAGTGTTCAAGGATAATGGATATCCAAAGAACTGGGTCAGGAGATGCCTACAGGCAGAGCATCAGAAAGATTCTACAGGCCCCGACACACTCAGCACACTATCCTACATCAGGAACACGTCAGAACTCACCACAAGGTTTTTACGACCACTGGGCATCAAAGTGACACACAAACACACATCAACCCTATGGCAAGTGGTCACACGAACACAAGACCCATTCCCTGCCTTGGACAGGGCCAATGTCATCCACAAGATCCCCTGCAGAGACTGCGGGACACACTACATCGTACCAACAGGAAGGGAACTAACAACAAGAGTACATGAGCACCCACTGGTTACAAAAAGACACGGCCAATACTCACTCATCCCAATCCACATGGGGAAGGAGAACCACAACTTCGAGTGGGGCAACACCAAGATCCTGGGACAGGCCAGGCAGAGACAAACACGAGAATTTCTGGAAGGATGGCACTCCACAAAGCAGGCTATCAATAAACACATTGAACTCGACCCCATGTACATTCTACTACAGAGGAAAACCGGAAGTGGGGCATACATTCCACAATGGCAGAAGCCCGGAAGTGAGGCAATCCATCACAACGGGCCCCAGAGTTTAAAAACCAGGTGGGAAAACACACCGACACTTCATCAGAGGCGGCACTGAGGATGTTACCCAGCACAGTAACGAAACGTCTGCAGAACAACAAACCAGCTCAGCGAGCCAACCACCTCAACTGAGCAGATGCAAATAAAAGGTGACGGGGTGACACGATACCAGCCTCTGTGCAGTTATTTCAAATGGATTCTGCCACTTCTGAGACAGTCTGAAATTTTCAACACAGCAGCAATGGGGTGGGAGAAAGGAGCAAGGCCCTGAACAGAGATAACACAGTGTGGAGCTGGAGGAATACAGCAGGCCAGGCAGCATCAGAGGAGCAGGAAAGCTGACATTTTGGGTCTGGGCCCTCCCACACTGGTGTTACCTCTGACTCCAGCATCAGCAGCCCTTACTTTCTCTGAGTGAGTTATAGGTACAGATATTGTCGAGCAGCTTGTTTGGCACATTTTCAATCTTCTTTTCTGGATGAGAATTGTACAGCTGGTAGTGTACAGCTATTGGTCAGCGTGAGTAAAAGGGGACCTGTTTTCTTCAGTGGAATGTGAGCATCAGCAAGACCCAAGTGAAACTTTAAAGCGTCTTTACCCATTCAAGAGCTGCCTGGTCTCTGCGACAATGCAGCGACTTTCTTCCAACACATCCACTGCCAGTCTTTGTCCCTGTGGCACAAAGAACAGTCAGGCCTCCACTTGGGCACACACCACATTGGCTTATTTACTTTTAAAAGTGGCGTCGCCAGGGCAATGCAGTTCAGGCGCAGAGGCAGGGTGTGGAGTTCATCTGGGTGCCAGGTTTCAGACACTACCCAACTGCCCCCACATCCTGCCCCCTCCCCATGTCAATCCAACTCCAGCCCATGGGCTCAGAGAGACGGGTTTGCTAAATACCCAGGTTGTTGGGGAACGAGAGTTACAACATCAAGCTGTTAGTCTTGTGAGAATTTTTTTTGACCCATCAACTAGTTAAGGTGTAGAATGCACTGCCTGGAAATGTAGTGGAGGCAGGCTTAATACAGGGGACACATTCGATGGTTATTTCGATAGAAGTCGTGAGCAGGGATATGGGGAAAAGGCAGGAGATTGACACTTGGGGATAGAACAGGTACAGGGACACTGGGCCGAATGGCCCCCACCTAAAACACGACAAAGCTCTGCAATTCTGAGTGAGTGAGTTGCATTCAGTGTGTGAGATGAAGGATTTGGCCGCTCGCATCAGACTCTTAGGAAGATGGGAGTTTTATCTTGAGACTTTTGGAAGGGTTTTTATCAGGTTCTTTATGTGCGAATGAGTGATTTTACATTCAAGTGCTTGGTATTTCTGTTTGTAAATAAGGAGGTTCTGTTCAGGCTTGGTGAGATGCAGTTTTGTATTCAGTCTGTCGGGGGAATTGAGGGTGGTATATTCGGACTGTGGGGAGTGTATACAATGTTCACATGGATCTGTTGAGTGAGTGTGCCAGATTTCCATCTGCTATAGATTTTCTGAAGCCTTGAGCATCAGCTGTCCAGGACTGTGGGACTGTGGCACAGAGAGAGCGTTGCCTCATGGGAGGTTGAAATGAGGTTGATCCGAAAGCAACATCATAGGAGTAAGAAAGCTGACATTTCAGGCCTAGGCCCTTCTTCTCTCGGCCTGAAACATCAGTTTTCTTGCTCCTCTGATGATGTTTGGCCTGCTGTGTTCATCCAGCTCTACACCTTGTTATCTCGGATTCTCCAGCATCGGCAGTTCCTGCTATCTCTGATCCCAAAACATCCTGGATTTCCCCTCACCTGAAGTCTTGGCAATACGGCCAAGATTGAGATCGGTGCTGGGCTTCACACTAGTATTTGCGTGTCGTTAACAATGCTGCAATGCACTCAAAACTGACGTCTTTCTTTCTGCAGTCGACAAACTATGCACAACTGACCAGCCTCAAGGGATGGCTCAGGAAACAGCTAGTGAATTGCTGCAAATTCCTCCCAGTGACCCTGATAACAACCAGGTAAGGTTGTTTTCTCTCTCACTCCTCCCGAAAATGATGGCCGTTCCCACTTGAGGTAAGCTTCCTAAAGTGGGAAAACTTTAATTTGATGTGGAGGAAGGTGTAGGTGGTCTGATCAGCAAGTTTGCAGATGACACTAAGATTGGTGGAGTAGCTGATAGTGAAGGGGACTGTCAGAGATTACAGCAGAATATAGATAGACTGGAGAGTTGGGCAGATAAATGGCAGATGGAGTTCAATCCGGGCAAATGCGAGGTGATGCATTTTGGAAGATCAAATTCAAGGGTGAGCTATACAGTAAATGGAAAAGTCCTGGGGAAAATTGATGAACAGAGAGATCTGGGTGTTCAGGTCCATTGTTCCCTGAAGGTGACAACGCAGGTCAATAGAGTGGTCAGGAAGGCATATGGCATGCTCTCCTTCATCGGACGGGGTATTGAGTACTAGAGTTGGCAAGTCATGTTAGAGTTATAGAGGACTTTGGTTCGGCGACATTTGGAGTACTGTGTACAGTTCTGGTCGCCACATTACCAAAAGGATGTGGATGCTTTGGAGAGGGTGCAGAGGAGGTTCACCAGGATGTTGCCTGGTATGGAAGGTGCTAGCTGTGAAGAGAGGTTGAGTAGATTAGGATTATTTTCACTAGAAAGATGGAGATTGAGGCGGGACCTGATTGAGGTCTACAAAATCATGAGGGGTACAGACAGGGTGGATAGCAAGAAGCTTTTTCCCAGAGTGGGGGACTCAATTACTAGGGGTCATGAGTTCAAAGTGAGAGGAGGAAAGTTTAGGGGAGATGTGCGTGGAAAGTTCTTTACACAGAGGGTGGTGGGTGCCTGGAACTCGTTGCCAGCGGAGGTGGTAGACGCAGACATGATAGTGTCTTTTAAGATATATTTGGACAGGTTGCGTGGATGGGCAGGGAGCAAATGGACACAGACTGTTAGAAAATAGACGACAGGTTTAGACAGAGGAGCTGGATCGGCGCAGGCTTGGAGGGCCGAAGGGCCTGTTCCTGTGCTGTAATTTTCTTTGTTCTTTGTTCTCTTATTCCACCAAAATATTAGAAATGATGGTGAAGCAGAGAATGGTTGTGTGTGACGAATGTTAGGATGAAAATTAAACAGAGAATCAAGTTGCAAGTTCAGAGGCGAAGTGAAATAGGGAATTGTTACAATCTTGTAGCCAGCCATCAAATTTATCTTACAATTGCGATAAAAACTAGGAGCTTTTACTTTTTAAGTAGAAAAAGTATGAGAACCAACGGACTTAGAGATAAAGGCACAAGATTCTACAGTATTGAATAAACAAAAAATGTTATTATGCGACATTAGAACAATTACAAAAACTCTAACATGTGTGCAGCTTCTACTTAAACACTGACAATTAACATGCTAAATATGGGTAACTGATTGTCATCAAACATCCCACACTGCACATCAAATAAAAAATGCAGTCCTGACAGATCCCGTGGATTTCTCAGCAATTCCCCCTACATCCTCACTAAATCTCAGAAGGAATTGCAAAGCTTCACTTCTGCAGGCTGAGCCTTGAAACTCCTTTTCAATAGCTGTCCTAGTGTTTGGGGTGGCTCAATGGCCCAGTTGTTAGCACTGCTGCCTCACAACACCAGGGATCTGGGTTCAATGTGGAGTTTGCACGTACTCCCTGTGTCTGCAGGGGTTTCTTCTGGGTGCTGTGGCTTCTTCCCACAGCCCAAAGATGTACAGGGTGGATGGGTTAGGCATGGGAAAAGCAGGATTACAGGTCTAGGTGGGATCCTTGCAAGGACCTAATGGGCTGAATAGCCTGCTCCTCCACTACAGAGATTCTAGTTTGGAATCTGCATGTGGTTTTCTCTGGAACATCCTTAAACTTTGACTTAAACATAACTTTGAAATCTTTAGTCACTCCGAATCTATTCTGAGAATTTATTGAAAACTTTGCAATTGGCCCTAACCTTGTCGCTGGGCAGAATTGAATGTTTCATCTAGCAATTCTTGAAATTGTCTGTTCCAGACATTTTATTCATCACAGATTGCTGGCTTGCTCAGTACAAAATTTATGTACAATTATGGGATGTCGTCTCATAATGAGAGAAGCAAAGAAGGAGTGTAAGAAGAGATTATCAGCTCACTTGAAAGGAAATCTAAAACTAAGTTCTTGGCATATAACTAGAAGAGGTGTGCAAAAGGTAGGAGGGGCGGATGAGGGACCAAAAACAGGGTCAATGCATGAAATCAGAGGACAGGATTGAAATGCGAAATAATTACTTTATATTTGTCTTTACCAAAGAAAAATTGTCGTCTACAGACTTAATGGAAGAGGAGGTTGTTGAGATACTGGCCAGGCTAAAAGCTAATAAGTGGCATTAGAGGATTCTGTATTTAAATTTCCACAGATACTAAAGATCTAAATATTGATTATATATTGTTACCAAGTGTGTGGAAGAATGGCCCATTTTCCACTTGGTTAGTTCTGATGTGAATACACAGCCTTTCTACATCATTGACTATTTATCTTGTTCTGTAATGCCTCACTTAGGCACAAGCAGGTACCAGGCAGGAATGGAAATGTCTTTTAATACTCCAAACCATGATCTACTGACTGTGTTTAACTAACAAATTGATCTTGCATCATGTACCAGGCGGGATGGATTATTTACATTCAGAGTAGAAAGCTCAAGCCGACTCGGCAATAAACTTCTGAACCCAAGGCTAATGGAGGCACTTTTCTGTTTATTGTCGAATTAAAATCTCAGCTCAGTCTGTCTCACCATACGCAGATCCTTACAGGTCGTAGAGCTGCACAGCATAGAAACAGACCCTTCAGTCTAACTCATCCATGCTGACCAGATGTCCTAAATTAATCTGCCCCCATTTGGCCCATATCCCTCTAATCCCCTCCTTCATGTACATATCAAATTTCACAGAGTTCCTAAAGCAAACCATTCCATCCAAAAAAATTCCATACCGAACTTCCAAAGAGTATCCCACCCAGATCCACACCCTTCCCTATCCCTGCATACCCCATGTCAAACCCACTTAGCCTGCAAACTCCTGGACACTGTGGGCAATTTAGCATGGCCAATCCACTTAGCCTGTACATCTTTGGACTGCGGGAGGAAACCGGAGCACCCAGAGGAAACCCACACAGACACAAGGAGAACGTGCAAACCCTACACAGACAATTAACCCCATACAGACAGTTGTCTGAGAGTGGAATCATACCCAGGTTCCAAGCAGCGTGAGGTAACAGTGCTAACCACTAAGCCACTGTGCTGGCCCTAAACCTTTTAAATGTTGTAATTATACCAGCTTCTGCCACTTCCTCTGGCGGCTCATTCCATGCACGCACCGCCCTCTGCATGAAAAAGTTGCCCCTTCGGACCTTTTAAAATATTTTCCCTCCCAACTGAAACCTCTGCTCTTTAGTTTTGGATTCCCCTACTCTGGGGAAAAGACCTTGACTATTCATGATTTTATAAACTCTATAAGGCCATCCATCAGCATCCGATGCTCCAGGGAAAATAGCCCCAGCCTATTCAGCTTCTCCCTGTAGCTCAAACCCTCCAACCCTGGCAACATTCTTGTAAATCTTTTCTGAACCCTTTCAAGTTTCACAACATCCTCCCTGTAGCAGGGAGATGAGAACTGAATGCAGTGTTCCAGAAGTGGCCTACCCAATGTCCTGTACAGCTGCTACATGACCTCCCAACTCCTATACTCAACGCACTGACCAATAAAGACAAGTGTATTAAATGCCTTTTTCACCACCCTGCATACCTGCAATGCCAGGAACTGTGAACCTGCCCTCCCAGGTCTCTTTGTTCAGGAACACTTCCCAGGACGCCTCTGTTAGGTGTACAAGCTCTGCCCTGATTTGCCTTTCTAAAATGTTACACCTCACATCTATCTAAATTCATCGAGGCCGCCTTTACAAATGATAAAGGGGTTCTGTTGGGATGAAGAAGTTTAGGTTACTTGCACTGCCTGAGAGTCAGGGACAGTAGGAGCTTTCATTTCAAATTGTCACCAGCAGTGTGCAGTTCACGTAGGGTCCTTTGACTGAGAAGGTTTCTTAGAGGTTTGAATGCTTTGTTGCAAGGAGTGGCTGACAGAGACAACTGCATCTAATTTGGCAAAAGTGAATGGGCATTTGCAGCAAGATACTGTGGACAGAGAAGAATGTTCATGGGTGCAGGTACTGTTTAAAAGTCATTTGGATAAGTACATGACTAAGAAATGTTTGCAAGGAGATAACAAAGTGTGGAGCTGGATGAACACACAAAGCTAAGCAGCATCTTAGGAGCACAAAAGCTGCTGCTTGGCCTGCTGTGTTCATCCAGCTCCACACTTTGTTATCTCAGAATCTCCAGCATCTGCAGTTCCCATTATCTCTGACAGAATGTTTGGAAGGATATGGGCCAAGTGCAGGCAGGTGCGACTAGTTTAGTTTGGGATCTTGGTTGGCATGGACTGGCTGGACCAAAGGGTCTTTCTGTGCTGTATGACTCTTAAATCCTTGGTAAGCAAAGCAGGGGTGGGATGGTTTGCCAGGGTGGAAAGGATAATGAGAAATCATCAGATCAACTACCTGTGACAACGAAGTATAACATTATCATTGATTTGGGTTTTTAAAATGGAGGGAAATGGATTTTGGTTTCAGCTCTATGAAGGTAACTTTTGTTTTACAAGGTCAGAAAGTTTCAAAAGTGGCCATAATTTTCAAAAAGCCATGTGAGTTGGTTGGTGCTTAGTCAGATTGGGTGTGTGTGGTAATTGATGAACTTCTTGTACTGCTGAGTTAATGGCTACAGAGAATCAAATGACCAGGTGACGCTGGTGGTTTAGATCGCGCACAGCCCAGGAGAACCAAGTTCCAGGTTCATCGAAGCAGGAGAACAGTTTTTAATGTCTTACGGAATCTCCAGGTTGTGAGAGTTTGCAAACACTTTGAAGCCGTTAGAGTGTAAGAAATCCAGGCCATCCTAAGAGGAAAGGCATCTGAAAAATGTTTCAGCATTCCACCAAGGAAAAGTGGGAAAAGGCCAGGAAAGGTAGAAATTAAAGAGTTAAAGTAAGGACTGTATTTCTCAGGGATTTAGTATGAGATGGGTACCTCATGGCCTGGCATACCTTGGTTCAATGCAGGGTGCAGGAGGGTATACCAGGAGCAGCACCAGACATACTTAAAAATGAGATGTCCAGCTACCATACAACACATCTGTGTGTCAAGCAGCATCAGCAGTAAGTGATAGGCAGAGCTGAGTGATCCCACAACCAATGGATCAGGCTTTATCTCTGCAGTCCAGCCACATCCAGTCGTGAATAGTAGTGGACTATGAATCAATTCGTTGGAGGAGGATCTACATATATTCCTGACCTCAGTGATGGAAGAGCTCTACCCATCAGTACAAAAGGTTAACATTTGCAGCAATCTTCAGCCAGAAGTGCCGAGTGGATGATCTATCCCGGCCTCCTCCAGTGGCCCCCAGCACCACAGATACCCATCTTCAGCCAATTCCATTCACTCCACGTGATATCTAGAAACAGGCTACGGTCCCTTACAACATTGGTATCAACCCAACAAAGTGGAAAATTGCCCAAGTACATCCTGTACACAAAAAAAAACAACAGGATAAATCCAACCCGGCCAATTCCCACCCCTCTGTCTCCTCTCGACCATCAGTAAAGTGATGGAAGGTGTCAGTAACAGCGCTATCGAGCAGTACCTGCTCAGCCATAACCTGCTCAATGATGCTCAGTTTGGGTTCTACCAGGGCCACTCAGCTCCTGACCTCATTATAGCCTTGCTTCAGACATGGAGAAAGGAGCTGAATCCCGGAGGTGAGGTGAGATTGACAGGCCTTGACATCAAGGCTGTATTCGACCAAGTGTGGCATCAAGGAGCCTGATCAAAACTGGAATCAATGGATATCAGTGGGAAAGCTCTCTGCTGGTTAGAGTCATACCTCACACAGAGGTACTTGAGATAACAAGGTGTAGAGCTGGAGGAACACAGCAGGCCAAGCAGCATCAGAGGAGCAGGAAAGCTGACGGGAAAGCTGTTTTTCTGAGGAAGGGTCTAGACCCGAAACTTCAGCCTTCCTGTTCCTCTGATGCTGTTTGGCCTGCTGTGTTCATCCAGCTCTACACCGTGTTATCTCAGGTTCTCCAGCATCTGCAGCACCTGCTATCACAGAGGAACTTGGTCATGTTGTTGGAGGCCAATCAATTCAGCTCCAGGGCATCTCTGCAGGAGTTCCTCAGGGTAGTGTCCTTGGCCCAATCATCTTTTTGACAGGGGAACTGTCGTGTGATGCTCTTCCGTTCTGCCGACATTTCTTTTACGTTTCTTTCTTTTGTTTTATTTTACTTACCTCTTGTTGAAGATCTCAAGCACAGCACAGAATCAGCAGAGGCAAGTGAGCCCAGTGCAGACTCAAGTAGGCCCAACGTGGACTCGAATGGGCCCAGTGCAGACTCACGTGGCCCTAGAATGGACTCAAATGGGCCCAGCAGCATCAATTCACTTGGGCCCAGCATGGACTCGAATGGGCCCAGCAGCGTGAACTCCAGTACGCACAGCAGCACGGACTCGAATCGGCCCAGCAGTGTGGACTCGAATAGGCCCAGCATCAGAGGAGCAAGGAAGGCTGACGTTTCGGGCCTAGGCCCTTCTTCAGAATGTCAGCTTTCCTGCTCCTCTGATGCTGCTTGTCCTGCCTTCTGTGTCAGTGCATGTTTCCTTAGATAAGGAATCCAAAACTGTTCACAATTGACAGTTTGCTTATGCTATGCAGTACTGAGGTTGTGCATCTATCCTTAGATAAGGGATCCAATAAGTAACTAAGGATATCTAGTATCCAGCTGAGCAGATAGACTGGTCTCAGTTGAATATCTTACGTGGCATGGTGACTCAGTGGTTAGCACTGCTGCCTCGTGGCGTCAGGGATCTGGGTTCAATTCTACCCTCAGGCAACTGTGTGTGCAGAGTTTACATGTTCTCCCCGTGTCTGTGCAGGTTTCCTCCCACAGTCCAAAGATGTGCGGGTTAGGTGGAACGGCCATCCTAAATTGCCCATAGCGCCCAGGGGCATTTGCGTTAGACATGGGAAATTAGGGGAATGGGTCTGGGTGAGATGCTGTTCACAGGGGTAGTGTGGGCTTGGGCTAAATGGCCTGTTTCCACACTGTAGGGATTCTATGATTCTCAAACAGTACATCAAACACTCAGGTTACGTACTCAGGACTCAAAGGGAAAAATGTTACCACAACCCATTGTCTACAGGAACAGTGCCAGATGACTGGAGGATAGCAATTCTGGTTCCCCTATTCAAGAAGGGGAGTAGAGACGACCCTGGTAATTATAGACCAGTGAGCCTTACCTCAGTTGTTGGTAAAGTGTTGGAAAAGGTTATAAGGGATAGGATTTATAATCATCTAGAAAAGAATAAATTGATTAGGGATAGTCAGCACGGTTTTGTGAAGGGAAGGTCATGCCTCACAAACCTTATTGAGTTCTTTGAGAAGGTGACCAAACAGGTAGATGAGAGTAAACCGGTTGATGTGGTGTATATGGATTTCAGCAAGGCGTTCAATAAGGTTCCCCACAATAGGCTATTGCACAAAATGCGGAGAAATGGAATTGTGGGAGATATAGCAGTTTGGATCAGAAATTGGCTTGCTGAAAGAAGACAGAGGGTGGTAGTTGATGGGAAATGTTCATTCTGGAGAGCAGTTACTAGTGGTGTACCGCAAGGGTCGGTGTTGGGTCCACTGCTGTTTGTCATTTTTATAAATGACCTGGATGAGGGCGTAGAAGGATGGGTTAGTAAATTTGCAGACGACACTAAGGTCGGTGGAGTTGTGGATAGTGACGAAGGATGCTGTAGGTTGCAGAGAGACATAGATAAGCTGCACAGCTGGGCTGAGAGGTGGCAAATGGAGTTTAATGTGGACAAGTGTGAGGTGATGCACTTTGGTAGGAGTAACCGGAAGGCAAAGTACAGGGCTAATGGTAAGATTCTTAGTGGTGTAGATGAGCAGAGAGATCTCGGTGTCCATGTACACAGATCCTTGAAAGTTGCCACCCAGGTTGACAGGGCTGTTAAGAAGCCATACAGTGTTTTAGCTTTTATTAATAGAGGGATCGAGTTCCGGAACCAAGAGGTTATGGTGAAGCTGTACAAAACTCTGGTGTGGCCGCACTTGGAGTATTGTGTACAGTTCTGGTCACCGCATTATATGAAGGATGTGTTAGCTTTGGAAAGGGTGCAGAGGAGATTTACTAGGATGTTGCCTGGTATGGAGGGAAGGTCTTATGAGGAAAGCCTGAGAGACTTGAGGCTGTTTTCATTAGAGAGAAGAAGGTTGAGAGGTGGCTTAATTGAAACATATAAAATAATCAGAGGGTTAGATAGGGTGGATAGGAAGAGTCTTTTTCCTAGAATGGTGACAGCGAGCACGAGGGGGCATAGCTTTAAATTGAGGGGTGAAAGATATAGTACAGATGTCAGAGGTAGTTTCTTCACTCAGAGAGTAGTAAGGGAATGGAACGCTTTGCCTGCGATGGTAGTAGATTCGCCAACTTTAGGTACATTTAAGTCGTCATTGGATAAGCATATGGACGTACATGGAATAGTGTAGGTTAGATGGGCTTGAGATCGGTATGACAGGTCGGCACAACATCGAGGGCCAAAGGGCCTGTACTGTGCTGTAATGTTCTATGTTCTATGTAACCCTGCCGATTTGAGGTGCAAGGGCTGCCCACTGAGCTGCAGCTCTCACATCACACAGCTGTATGCCTCTGTCTCCTTTACAGATGAACCTGTTGTCTCAAAGGGTGTTGGAGCTAGCGCAAGCTGTGGAAATCAGACTGCAAGAAGTGGGCCATCAGATCCGAGAGCTGGAGTTACAAAAACCAGTGGATGCCGAGTTGCTGGAAAGCAAATTGAACTGCATTCAGAGAATGATGGAGGAAATGGAAGGGAGCATCCAGCAGACGGAGAAACGGAAACAGGCTTGCATTCAGGACAACAGGTGAGCGCACCACTGAGCTCATTGAAAAGGAATTTATTGCAGATCGACTTTTGATCTCATTCCTCTCATTCCCTCGTGTCCAGTACATATCATTTGCAATATGAAAATATAAATACTCTTAAAATATAAAAACACACAAACACAGACAAATATACACACACTTATGCTGTATAAAAACACACATACAAAAGCAAACACATACACGCCCACACACAGACACATAGTCACCCGTATAGATACACACAGGCATTTGCACTCACATCGACACATACACTCACATGGACACACAGACACACTCACACCCACACAGACACGTTATTCATATAGACACACAGACGCAGCCTCATAGCAAAAACATGCACTCATGTAGACACACACACAGATGTACAAATACACACACACACACACACACACACGCACACACACACACACACAAACACACACACACACACACACACTCACACACACACGGAAAATGAGCTAGATTTTGGTCTTCAACTGATTCACTTTGGGAATGAACACTTTTGGCCAGTTGGTCAGTTCTTTGAAAGAAACCAAAGGAGAAGGTGGGATTGCCCAGGTGGCTGTCAATCTGGCCCTGTAGTTCAAGTAGCTAGGCCACTCAGTGTGTGCAGTTTCCTCTGGGGTCTTGGCAGATGCAGCTTACTCAACACAGTTGTGAGGAATCATCCCATCATTTTCAAGAAGGTGATAAGGCCTTACATGGGATTCACAAAGTGTGTGATTTAGAAACATGAGAAATGAGCAGAAGAGTCTTCAGCAGGCTTCCCAGATTGAAAAGAGACCGAACCTCCAACAGTCCGTAAAGCCCTGCTTAAACCGAACAGCCATTAAACCCACTCAGGTGAACTCCAGTAATACCTGGCACTGCCACCATTTTGGAAGCCTCATCATGCACTCATCAAACATTGGTAGGGTGGAGCTGGCCTTCACTGAGAACGTAGTGACATGCTGCCTCAAACTAATAGCACACAGACATGACTCAGATGTGGCCTTTCTTACATAACCAGCTGTAAATTTCCTCACATATCACTGTTTCAGCATCAAGCCACACAGTGTACCTGTCCTTCACCACATTTCCTTGTACAAACCTCTCTAAGTCAGTGCTGTTCTTTCCTCAACCCCTACCATCTTATTGTTGATCAATGTGGGACCATCAAAACAGTCACCACAAAACAGTCACTTTTATTCTCAAACACCAAAAGCTAAAAGAAATGAATCAAACTGAAGTTGCATTTCCCTCTTGGAACAGAAGCAAATGTCCTGTACGTTGACCACTGTTACAGTTACGGTTAATGAGACATTACTGCACCCAGCTCCCATCTACTTTCAGTTCACTCCTGTCTGGTTTGTAGCACTCAACCTGCTCTGCTCCATCACACCATAAGGGATATTCCTCCTGCTCAATGCTCTCACCTTCCTCCTCAGACTATCCCAGTTTGCCAGCCTCAATCACATTGCCCTCATGTTGTGTAGAGCACAGCACACTAGGATTGAGTGATTGCCTTCGGCTGGTCTGCAAGGCCGCCTAGCCTGCTCCAAGCAGCAGGACCTCACCTTCGGGAGGCCTGTAGACTCCTTCCTGGTTGAAGAATGGCTTGTATTGAATCTGCAGTCAGACCCAGTCAGGGTGTTGTGTAACAGAGTCATCAGCTCTGGTTGCACAGGTAATCCTTGTTCCTCACGAATCATTCCTGTAAAACATCTGGCACAGGCAAGATCTTTCAGCTCATCAAGTCTGTATCCCAGAAACATACTACCACCTACAGTAGCCCCACATTGGGTGGCTCAGTGGTTAGCACTGCTGCCTCACAGTACCAGGGACCCAGGTTCGATTCCACCTTCGGGCAATTGTCTGTGTGGAGTTTGTACGTTCACCCTGTATCTGCGTGGGTTTCCTCCCACAGTCCAAAGATGTGCAGGCTAGGGTGGATTGGCCGTGCTAAACTGCCTGTAGTGTTCAGGGATGTGTAGATTAGGTGGGTCATCAGGAAATGGGTCTGGGTGGGATTCTCCAAAGGCCAGTGTGGAGTTGTAGGGCTGCAAGGCTGTTTCCACACTGTAGGGATTCAACGATGCACTTATTGCATCGCATGTCGTGACACTTAAAGCTCTCATCCAGGTACCTTTTAAAGGTTGTGAGATTTCCTACCTCAACTTCCCTCCCAGGCAGTGCATCCCAGATCGCCACCAAACTCTTGGGTGAGAAATCTTTTCCTCAAATCCCCTTTAAACATCCTGCTTTTCACTTTAAATTATTCCCCTTTTATATTAAGGCTTTGAATGAGGGGAGCAGCTGTTTTCCACTCACTCCGTCCCTCATAATCTTATACACCGTCACCTCACCCCCCACCACCAGCACAAACCCCCCCCCCCCCCGCCTCCCCCCGCCACAACCCTCTCTGTTCCAAAGAAAACAAACCGAGCTTATCCGGACTCTCCTCATCAATGAAATGCTTCATCCCACACACGTTCCTGGTGAATCTCCTCTGCATCCCCTCCAGTGTAATGACTTCTTTACTATAGAGTGGTTTCCAGAACAGCACTCATTCCAGCTGTGGCTCACCCAAAGTCCTGTACAGTTCCAACATAGACCTTCCTGCTCTTATAAATCTAGGATAAAAGCCTCCTTAACCACCCTGCTGAGGTGTGGGGGAATCGTTTCTGTGCCCATGTGTAACCTCGGGGGAAATGCTTCACCTGCGAGCTTTGTGGTCTGCAATTGCCTCTTTTGAGGTCACTCATTGTTTTACTTCTGCTTCACAGAGTTGTCTGACTTCAATTTGCAAAGATCAGTGACATGGTCAACATTGTTTGCAGCCCGCTTGTACACTGCGTGGCATCATGATGCGATTGCAAATGATTCCAAACTTCACTCTTCAAGGACTTCATTGAAGGGCCCTCCCATTGTCCCAAAGTGGAGCCCGCATTTTTGGTCAGCAAACTGACAAACTCCATGCATGGCGCTGCCATTTTCCAGTCGCAGTTGCCACGTGGATCTCAGTATGTCTTAGAACTCAGTTGAGGTTGTGCTCAACACCACGAATGCCAGACTTAGCTTGGCCATCAGGCTTTGACCAAACCTCCATGTCCCCTTCTATTTAGTATTCTCTGGACACTCAATCTCCTCCTGAATCTCCACATGTTCTCACCTACAATCACAAACTTACCCTGAGCCGTGTCACTATAGTTTGATCATGCTCACCATCACGGTACACAATGCCAGCCCAAAGTCATGGTAATGGTGACCACCTTTCATTGACTGCATCCCATAGCCTCTTGTGCATGAGCACTCCCACAAACCCCCACAATATAACCGAATCTCTCTTCCTTTGTTATGCTTGTACCTTCTGCATCAAAGGTTGCTGCCTCCGCTCCCAAACTTTCAGTCCCCTCATTACTGCAACAGTGACTCTAGATTGCCAACCCTGGCATTCATTCTGCTGACTCCCAGGGCTGATCATGCTATGCCCCCGACTGAGCTGGGCATACAAATGCCAACTGCTGACTGACTAGATCTCTGAACGCCACCCTGACTGAAAATCCTACAACCCCCTGAGTGACCATGAGTGGAGTGGGCCCCTGGCCCTGACCTCCCCAGTCAGGCAGTTAATCCTGTCCATGCTTTTGGCCTGATGGTAGACATTTCCATTGTCTGACTGCAAAAACTCCAGCACCCTCCACCCACCCAATCCTGAATGACAACAGCACAACAGCCCCCCAACCCACATAACCCCTTCCCACCTGAACTTGGCTTAACAATCCTCCCCCTTTGACACTGGAAGGTGACGAGAGCACATGCTGTAGGTGTGGGCCTGTTCAGCACTGGGAAGCAGGTTGGCTCAGTGGTTAGCACTGCTGCCTCACAGTGCCAGGGACCCAGGTTCAATCCCACCCTCAGGTGGAGTTGTGCATTCTCCCCGTGTCCGCGTGGGTTTCCTCCGGGTGCTCCGGTTTCCTCCCACAGCCCAAAGTTATGCAGGCTAGGTGGATTGGCCATACCAAATTGCCCATAGTGTTCAGGGATGTGCAGGTTAAGTGTGTTAGCCATGGGAAATACAGGGTTACATGGTAAGGGGATGGGCCTGAGTGGGATGATGTTTGGAGGGCTGGTGTGGACTTGTTGGGCTGAAAGGCCTGTTTCCACACAGTAGGGATTATATTCTATTCATATCCACTTCATTGACTGATGGCTGTTGACAGACACCTTCTCAAGGGGCATTTGGGACAGATAGTAAACACCGGCCCAGCCAGGAGAAAACAGAGAAAACCTTGATAAGTTGCTCAGCTTCACCTCGCTGCTAAACAGTAAGGCAGAAGGCCCCTGAGCGCAACTGTTGGAGCAAAGCGCTAGCGGGTAAGGCAAGGAAAGAATGCTGTGAGCATCCGAGTAGGTGCTGAGTGGGCACTAAGTGGGCATGGTGCTGCAGCGTGGTCTGATCTGTGAGCTGTGTCCAACCCTCTGTGTACAAACTGTCCTTGTAGCCACATTCCATCAATGGGTGGCAGTGCAGCCTTTCAGTGCAGAAACATGCTGGAAGTGGATTGAAGAAGTGCCACAATAGTGTGGACAGTCTGGCTACATGTCAGATGCCAATGTCTCTGGGTCAGGAGTATATGCAATCACTGACCTGGAATGGCATTGCGTGTCCAAGGCACCCACTTGGACTTCCACTATGGTAATCCTCAGTGCCTAGGTTTTATCTAGTGGGTAGCAGGATTGGTATATTAATAAAGCAAGATTGTATAAAAATGAGGGTGATAGTGACTAAGGATCCCATTGCTCGGCCTCTCCAACACAAATCCCATCTCGACTTCCAGCACTCAGTTGGAAAACACAACTTGTTTCTCCTGTCGTCAAGAAAGACCTCACTCGTTTTCTCAACTGGCCTTCCCAAATTTCTTGCCATAGCCCCCATCAGACAGGGAATACCCCATCCAGAATCTTTGTCTGGATCAATCCAGTGAGGCATTTTCACGTGTCACAGGCTCGACTCCACTTGAAAGAGATATTGGACAATAGGTGTAGGAGAAGGCCATTCGGCCCTTCGAGCCAGCACCACCATTCATCATGATCATGGCTGATCATCCACAATCATTACCCTGTTCCTGCCTAATAATGAGCACTGACGTTCTTTACACAACATTATACATTGGCACAGAGTGGAGCTGGAGGAACACACTCCACCATTGGCAGTTCTTACTATGTTATTGTACGCTGGCAGTCCTGGCTGCAAGATTGCTCAGTTACAGACACCCTAGTCATGAGACTCACACACTCACAAATGCGTCTGTGATTCTTTCCATTGATTAATATGACGATAAACTCTGATTCATGGCCCATGTCAAAGACTTTGAGTGCTAAATCCACTGATATCCAGGGCAGTGATGGAGCAGTGTGTACCATGAGAAGTTCACCCTTTCAGATGTCACATTAAACAGAAAGCCTACGTGCTGTTGGAAAACAACGTAAAAGATTACATTTCAAGATTTGAAGGAGAAGCAGATGATGTTCCCCTCAATGTCCTGGCCATTACTTATCTCTGAAACAACCTTGCTGATAAACAAGCCATCTGGTCATTATCACATTGCTACTTATGGGACTGCACTGCACACTGATTGGTTGCCCTGTTTGCTACATGACAAAGTATTATCATTTAGAAAGAAAGCACTTAAATTGCAGAATAGCGCTTTACACATGGCCCATGTCAGGTGCTACATAAGTGCAAGTTCTTCATTTTAAAGTGTAGTACCTGGGATTGTTTCCTTGTGTGTAGACCAGCTCCTTACATGTTGTGTAGGGGGAGAGCAGGCAGAGAGCTCACCTAGTTTGCAAAGGCCATGATGGATATGTCAACTTTCTTTGTGTTCAGGAATTCGACCAAAGAATCTGTCGAAGGAGCCATTCTGGAACTGCACTTTGTGAAACAGAAGCTGGTTTTAATTCAGTTGAAGGAACAATATTCCCGGGTTAAAACCCTCCTACTTGTGAATAACCTCCAGGTACATCCAAGCACTTTGTGTGTCATTCACTTAAACTTAGTGAGACTATTTGTACTGTTCACACTTAGAATGTTGCTACCCCTGGGAAGCTTAGCATTTGTTGCCCATTCTTAACCCTTGAGTATTTCATGATTGAGAGGAGTGGTGGTTCGCTGGGAATGGGTATCAAAAGATCTATAGCAATATTTATGAATGGAGTTGAGCTACTCATCAGATTGATAGAGTCATAACGTCATGGATTGCAGATAAGGCCCTTTGGTCCATTGAGTGTGTACTGACAGGAACTATCACTAAGGGAGTGCCAATTTCCTGTATTTGCCCCATATCTGTGAATGTCATGATATTTCAAGTGCTCACCTGAAATGTTTTTTAAAGTTTGTTCAGGGTTCCAGCCTCCAATACCATGTCAGGCAGTGCGTTCAGACTTGGGGGTTGTTAATTAACCGATCAGTTTGAAGAAGTTAGATGGACTTGTTTTTAATTTGTTCATGGAAAGTCGTTTTTTATTGTCCATCCCTAATTGAACAGAACGCAGTTATAAACCAATCCAATTGTTGTTCTGGAGTCACATGTAGGCCAGGCTTGGCAAGATGGTAGATTTCTTGCCCTAAAGGACATTGGTGCATCAGTTGGGTTTTTAAGGACACTGAGTAGATATTTGCCATTAGGCGAACTTTCTACTCCAAATCAAATTTTACTATCCGCCATAGCAGCATTTATAGAGTCACAGAGATCTATAACACAGATAATACCCTTCGGCCCATCATGTTTGTGCCAGCCAAAAACAAATACTTTACTGTTTCATTTGAACCCATGTCGCCAGAACATCGACCTGGTGTTCTAGATTACCAGCCCAGTGACACTACCACTACACTACAACCTCCCCTTGGGATTACTCCTATCCTGAAATAGTTATCCTGAGAGCACCTTTTAAATTTGTGGTCCCTTCTTTCTTCAGTGACTTGAAATGATTTATTTCCAAAGCCAAATCAATGCCAACCACACAGGGCCGCACAGAGCTACGTGGGACCCATAACCAGCTCAGTTTAGCTGGTTTCCTGCTGTCAGAGAAAACTAGTGGATCATCTGACAGATGATGGCAAATTTTACTGATACCAGATTTTTCCATCAGATTTTGACAATTCTCACAATCTTGCGCATTTCAGTCAAATCCGACCTTGAGAGCAATCCCAGCTGCTCCAATCTTGTCTCGTCACCAAAACCCCTCATTCCTGGAACAATTTGGGTAAATCACCTTTGCATTCTCACTCTTGCATTCGAGTGATCAGACTGGATGAATTTTTGTAGCTGTGGCCTAACTGATAACTGATATTATTAACAAATCCTGATAATTTATCGTTTACTCCAAGTATACAAGTAGGCTGAGTTTGGAAAAAAAATGTTAAAGCGATATCACAGGAGAGGTGTAAGTTAATTATTCTCTGATCTCCAGTTTATAGTAAATAGAGCCAAAGTAACCTAGGTTATGGTAGGCCAGCTCAGTCAAGCAGAGTATATAGATGCAAAGCTGGAAAAGCAGAGCAGGTCAGACAGTTTCCACGGAGCAGGAAAGTCAACATTTTTGGGCCGAAACCCTTCATTAGGACTGGGCAGGGGGAGGTGAGCCCAGAAATAAATGGAGGGAGAGGAATGGGGTTGGGGGAAGGGTAGGAGAGATAGTGGTTGTTGATAGATACAGGTAGGGGGTTATTGTGGTTGGTCCGTGAGAAGGTGGAGCTGATAAGTGACTAGGAAGATGGACAGATTGGGTCCAGTCAGGAGGGGGAGGGCTGGACATGGGATAAGGCTGTGGTTGGAGCAATTTTGAAGGTGGTGCTGTCAATGAGAATTTAGAAGGTGCCATCAGTGAGTTTGCGCATGACACCGAAATTGGTGGTATAGTGGGCAGTGAAGATTATCTAAGATTACAAAGGGACCTTGATCAACTGAGCCAATGGGCTGAGGAGTAGCAGATGGAGTTTAATTTGGATAAATGTGAAGTGTTGTATTTTGGCAAAACAAACGAGGGCAGGACTTGCATAGTTAATGGGTAGGGCACTGGGCAGTGTTGTCGAACAGAGAGACCCAGAGGTGCAAGTACATAGATCTTTGAAAGTTTTCCTCACAGGATGGGCAGAGTGATTAAGAAACCATTTAGCACACTTGCCTTCATCAGCCAGGGCACTGACTCTCAGAGGTGGAACATCATGTTGAGGTTATACAGGATATTGATAAGGCCACATTTGGAGTATAGTGTACAGCTCTGGTTTCTCTGCCAGAGGTAGGACATCATTAAATTGGAGAGGCTTCAGAAAAGATTTACCAGGATGTTGCTGGCAGTGGAGGCTTTGAGTAATGAGGAGAGCCAGGATAAGCTAGGATATTTTTCACTAGATTGTTGGAGTTTGAGGGTGACCTTATACAGCTTTATAAAATCATGAGGGGCGTAGATAAGAGGAACAGCAACGGTCTTTTCCTATAGTGAGGGTGTTCAAAACTAGGGAGCCATATTTTTAACGGGAGAGGAGAAAGATGTAAAATGGACACGATGGGCAACTTTTTCACACAGAGGGTAGTTAGAATGGGAATGAACTGCCAGAGGACGTGATATGTACAGGTACAATTACAACATTTAAGAGACATTCGGGCAGGGACATGAACAGGGAAAGTTTTAGAAAGATATGGGACAAACACAGGCATGTGGGACTAGTTCAGTTTTGGAAATTTGTTCAGCATGAATGAGCTGGACTGAAGGGCCTGTTTCCATGCTGTATAACGCTATGACTCAATGGCTGGATAAATATGTCACAGAATCACAGAGTCACTGCCCAAAGGAGGCCATTCGACCCATCATCCTTGCACTGGTTCTGTTATTGCCTGTCATTTTGCCATTCACCTGCACACCATTTCTATCCAAATTACCATCCAAGGCCCTCCTGAATGCTCCAATTGAACCTACCCCTAATACATTTCCAGCCAATGTATTCTATACCCTGTGTGAAAAAGTTGCTTTGCTTCCACACATATGAAAAAATTCATCCTGAATACAGTTTTGATTTCCTCAAATCCTTATCCTGTGTTCTAACATTATCACACATGATGTTTGAGTAATGGGGGAGGCGATGGCCCAGTGGTATTATCACTGGATCGTTAATCCTGAGACCCTGATAACATTTTGATGACCTGGGTCCATATCCCACCGCAGCAGTAGGTGGAATTTGAATTCAATAAAAATAACTCTGGAATTGAGAATCTAACAATGCCCGTGAATCCATTGCCGATTGTTGGGAAAATCCCCCATTTGGTTCACAAATGTCCTTTAGGGAAGGAACCTGCCAATCCTACCTGGTCTGGCCTCCATGTGACTCCAGACCCACAGCAATGTGGTTGACTGTTAGCTGCCCTCTGGGCAATTAGGAATGGGCAATAAATGCTGCCTGGTCAGCGATGACCTCATCCCATGAATGAATAGAGAAAAGAAAAAATTAAAGTCCTTTTTCATATGCCACTCTACACCTCTTGCTTGCCTCTGTCATTTTCCGGCAGATTTTCCCTTCTATTTCTCTTCTAAGAGCCTGGAGATGTGTGGAACCCTCGCAGTCATGTGATCATCCCCTTCCTGCTTCTCTGAGTAAATAGATTGTGTTGGGCCGCTGTATAAATGCAAGTTCTGAATGTCTACGCAGCTTTCCACCCAAACTTTCTCCTAACCTCCCACATGACTGTAAAATGCTTTGTGGTTTGTCTATTTGGGGATGAGAAGCTTTTATAAAGCAGGGAACGAATTGTGTTGCTCGGTCAGTCTGCCACCCAAAAGATGTGCTTTTTCTTCCGGGCAGAAAGAATGTCAGATTCTCACTACACTTTTAACTAAACAGAACATGCTGCATCAGGGAAAGAAGCCTCTATCCTCAGTTGTGCCATCATCTGCCCAGCTGCTGCCGGTAGATATTGATCTGGATTTGAGGGACAGGGGCTTCACTGTGAACATGGACTCAACAGGACTTCCAATTGTGCTGGCATCTGTAATACCCACCCTCGCAGCTGGGGACCTGTAAGTACCATGAAAACCTTCTGGATTGTTCGGTGCAAAGATTCACTGTTTCATAGACGGCCAACCTCTACACCTGCGTCTGATCATACACCTGCAGTTAATTCACTCTGTGACTGTCCACCCGCTGGCAGCATTCCCTCTCTCTAATCACCTCCCACCGACTCTTATCAGTGCCCTATTCCTCACGGATGCCCTATTCATGGAATTCTCTCCCTAACACCATTGTGGGTCTATCTACAGCACGTGGACTGCAGTGGCAGCTCACCCCCACCTTCTCAAGGGGCAACCAGGGACGGGCAATAAATGCTGGGCCCAGCCAGAGACACCCATGTTCCATCAATGAATTTTAAAAATTCCTACTCATGACCTTCCACCTATCTACCTCTTACCCCCATCTCTGTCCGTTTTTGGCAAACTCTACAGCTCTCCCCATCCCTTAAATAGCCCTGTGTGTAATCCCACAGTTCTCTGTCCACTGTATCTAGTTCTATAACTTCCTCTATCCATGAAGCATTCACTCCATCTCTAACCCTACGTTTACATTTCCCCAAAGCAAATCCTTGCTTCATGACAAATGTCCAGAACTTCGAGGGGTCTCCCATATAAGACTGAGATTAGAAGTTTTCTTTTCTCTCGGAAGATCGTTGGCCTTTGGAATTGTCTTCCACAGAGAACAGTGGAGGCTGGGTCAAGGCGAATTTTGAAAGATTTTTGCTCAAGAAAGGAGTCGAGGGTAGTGAATGCTAGGCAGCCAAGTGTTGAGCCTTTGGAATTCTTTACCACGGAACGTAGTTGACAATAAAACATTAAATGTTTACAAGAAGGAGTTACATATAGTTCTTGTGATTAATGGGACTGAAGGGTATGGGAAGAAACTGGGAATGGGGACTGAGTTGGATGATCAGCCATGATCATGTTGGATAGCAGAGCAGACTTGAGGGGCCAAAGGGCCTGCTCCTGCTCCTGTTTTCTATGTTAATAGAAAGGAGGCAATGGCCTTGTGGTATTATTGCTGGACTGATGATCCAGAAACCAAGATAACATTCTGAGGAGATAGTAAGAACTGCTGATGCTGGAATCTGAGATAACGCAGTGTAGAAGGCCTGAAACATCAGCTTTTGTGCTCCTGAGATGCTGCTGTGTTCATCCAGCCTCACATTTTATTATTTTGGATTCTCTGCAGTTTCCATTATCACTAACGCAGTGTAGAGCTGGATGAACACAGCAGACCAGGCAACATCAGAGGAGCAGGAAAGCTGACATTTTGGGTCGGGTCCCTTCTTCCCCTCCCCCATTTCTGAAGAAGGGTCCCAACCCAAAGCATCAGCTTTCCTGCTCGTCTGATGCTGCCTGGCCTGCTGTGTTCCTCCAGCTCCACACTGTGTTATAACATTCTGAGGATGTTTGAATCCTGCCATGGCAGATGGTAGAATTTAAATTCAATAAATATCCGGAATTAAGAATCTTAAAAATGGCCATGAATCCTTTGTCGATTGTCAGGAAAAACCCGTCTGGTTCACGAATGTCCTTTAAGGAAGGAAGCTGCCATCCTTAACTGGTCTGGCCTACATGTGACTCCAGACCCACAGCAATGTGGCTGACTCTAAACTGCCCTCTGGGCAATTAGGGATGTGTAATAAATGCTGGCCTAGCACTGATGCCCTCATCCACTTAATGAATAAAGGAAAAAAAAAGAGTATTTTATGAAGGATGCAAAATTTTGATACTCAGAGAGATTCTTTTCATGAAGACAGTCAACTGTTGGTCAAGCAAGCAAGTCAGAAGGGAAATGAGGCGCTACCCTTTAGTACAGGGAGGCAGGCAGCACAAGTCTGGATTGTTAGAAACCTGTAGGGTATTTTGTGAGGCCTGGAGTGCAGTTTTTTATCTCGATTTCCAAGCAAGGATGCATTTGCCTTCGGGGTACTAATGGAGTGATTTTGGGAGTGATAAGGCTGTCCTACAGGAACAGGCTGAGTAAACTGGGCCCTTAGCCAGTTTAAAACATAGAAAATAGGTGCAGGAGTAGACTATTTGAGCGTTTAACCTGGTCCAACGGTACACAGGGTGACACACTGCACAGTGACTCAGTGGTTAGCACTGATGCCTCACAGCACCAGGGACCGGGGTTCGATTCCACCCTCGGGCAACTGTCTGTGTGGAGTTTGCATATTCTCCCTGTGTCTGCGTGAGTTTCCTTCCACAGTTCAAAGTTGTGCAGGTTAGGTGGATTGGCCGTGCTAAATTGTCCAGGAATGTGCAGGCAAGGTAGATTAACCAGGAGATGGGGGTGGGTTTGGGTGGGATGCACCTCCATGAGTCAAATGGCCTGCACCCTTGTCAGATACAGTGGGGACATTTAAGCAACTCTCGGATAGGCACATGGATGATAGTAAAATCTAGGGTTTGCTGGGTAGTTTGATCTTAGAGTAGGATAATAGGCCAGCACTACATTGTGGGCCGAAGGGCCTGTACTGTGCTGTGCTGCTGTATGTTCTCACTGTACAGATTCTATGATTCTAACAACGGGAAGACGATTCTCATAGAATCGTACACTACAGAAGAGGCTCCTCGGCCACCAGAAATATTTTAACTCGACTTTCTGACGCTAGTGTTGAATGTTATGATACTTCAAGGGGTCAGTCAAGTACTTTTTAAAGCTTGTAAGGTTTTCTGCCTCAACTGCCCTCCCAGGCCATTTATTTCAGACCAGAACGGCCCTCTGGCTGAATCTCACCGAAACATATAAAATTCTGAAAGAACTCAGTCAGGGTAAATATTTAGACCACGGGCACGCAGCCTGAGGGAGATCGGGAGTATTGTGAGTCTTCGGAATTCTCACCCAACAAAACATGGGCGGTCCCTTCTTAAGTAAGTCGAAGGCAGAAACAGATTGAATAAAAACCGAAAGAACTGCTGATGCTATAAATCAGGAACAGAAACAAAGTTGCTGGAAAAGCTCAGCAGGTCTGGCAGCATCTATGGAGGAGAAAACAGAGTTAACGTTTTGGGTCGGGTCTGGTGACCACTTCTGAGGAAGCGTTAACGTTAACTCTGTTTTTTTCTTCACAGATGCTGCCAGCCCTGCTGAGCTTTTCCAGCAACTTTGTTTCTGTTCCAGAAATAGATTGACGATTTGTTGCGGAAACTAAGGGTACGAGGAGCAGGAAGGAATGCTGAGTTGAGGCATAAGCTGTCATTAAAGTGATTAGTGGAGCAGACCTGAGGGATAAATGCTGTTACCTGCACCCCATTTCTTGCATTCAAGAATATCTCTCGTTGTTACTTTGTATGTTATTAGTGAATCTGATTTCAGCGTGCTTCCACACAGTGTATTACAATATTCAAAAGACTCACTGTCGAAAGTTCTTGTTTCTCTTGTTAAATATTTTTAAATCTGTCGATTTGGTTTTCAACTCTCTTGTTGCCAGAAACAGTTTCACCTTTTCCGCTCCACACAATCTTTTCAACACCCTCGCCTCCATCTCCTCATGAATCAGCCTCTCCCTTCCTGCTACCTCTTCCAGCACCCCTCCACTGTGCCCCTCTCCAAGGCTTTGATGTTACACTGACACTGGGATCTCTGTGCTGGATGTGAAAGTCCAGCCAGTGTCCAACTGATGTTCTTATAGAAGTTTCACACAACTTCCTGGATTTCAATTCAAAATATTTGCAAATTTCAAAGACTAAACATCCTCATGTGGAGGAATTAAGTAAGGAAGTGTTTTGCAAGAACAGTGATATCGACATTGCCCAGAAACATTGAAAACAGGAGCAGGAGCGGGCCATTTAGCCTTCCTACCCAGTTCAATATGACCATAGCTGATCATTCAACTCAGTCCCCGGTTCCTGCATTTTTTTAATGCATTTGTGGGGCACCATTTGTCACCCGTCCCTAGGTGCCCCTTGAGAAGGTCACAAGAGTCCAGCAGGTTTATTTGAAGACCAAGCTTTTGGAACCTCACTCCTTCGGGTGTTAGTGAGATGGTATCAGACACAGAATTTATAGGTAAGACATCAAAGGGTCACACCACTGAAGAGGATGTGCTCGATAAACCTGAGATGTTGTTAAATCTTTAATCAGTTAGATGGTTTTAATTGATTAATGTGTATATGTAAATCTCCAAATTCCTTTGAAGTCACTGCCCTGAAGGAACTAAAAGTTTTATCAGTGTAACGAAGAGATGACACTTTAGGTCAGACAATGCACGTTAGGTGTGAGGCCTTGTTTAGAATGTGTTTTGGTTTGGAACCAGATTGGTTTTATTCCAAAACTAGGAGTTTACAAAATGCCACATTGACATATTCATCCCATAGATTCATGTGTGCACGTGTGTGTGTGTGTGTGTGTGTGTGTGTGTGTGTGTGTGTGTGTGTGTGTGTGTATCTGTGTGTGTGTGTGTGTGTGTGTACGTGTGTGTATCTATGTGCATGTGTGTCTGTGTGTGTGTCTATGTGTGTGCATGTGTGTGCGTGCATGTGCGTGTGTGTGTATGTGTGTGTGCTTGTGCGTGTGTGTGTATCTATCTGTGTGTGTGTGTATGTATCTGTGTGCATGTGAGTGTGTGTACGCATGTGTGTGTGTATGTGTGTGTGTGTCTGTGTGTATGTGTGTGTGTCTGTGTGTGCGTGGGTGTGTGTATCTATGTGTGTGTGTGTGTCTGTGTGTGTGTGATTGTGTGTGTGTGTGTGTGTGAGCGTGTGTGTGTGCGTGTGTGTATCTGTGTGCATGTGAGTGTGTGTATGCATGTGTATGTGTGTGTGTGTGTGTATCTGTGTGCATGTGTGTGTGTGATTGTGTGTGTGCATGTGTGTGTGTGTGCGTGTACGAGTGTGTGTGTGTGTGTATCTGTGTGCGTGTGTGTGTATGTGTATGAGTGTGTATGTGTATCTGTGTGCGTGTGTGTCTGTGTGTGTGTGTGTATCTGTGTGTGTGAGCATATGTGTGTGCGTGTGTGTGTGTGCGCGCGTGTGTGTGTGTGTCTGTGTGCATGTGTGTCTGTGTGTGTGTATCTGTGTGCGTGTGTGTGTGTATGTGTATGAGTGTGTATGTGTATGTTTGTGTATGTGTATCCTTGTGCGTGTGTGTGTGTGTGTGTATCTGTGTGTGTGAGCATATGTGTGTGTGTGTGCGCGTGTGTGTGTGTGTGTCTGTGTGTGTGTGTGTGTGCATGTGTGAGTGTGTGTGTATCTGTGTGTGTGTATGTGTGTGTGTGTCTGTGTGTATGTGTGTGTGTCTGTGTGTGCGTGGGTGTGTGTGTATCTATGTGTGTGTGTGTCTGTGTGTGTGTGATTGTGTGTGTGTGTGTGTGTGAGCGTGTGTGTGTGCGTGTGTGTATCTGTGCTTGTGTGTATCTGTGTGTGTGTATCTGTGTGTGTGTGTGTGTGTCTGTGTGTGCGTGTGTGTGTGTGTGTGTCTGTGTGTGTGTGTCTGTGTGTGTGTGTGTGTCTGTGTGTGTGTGTGTGTCTGTGTGTGTGTGTGTCTGTGTGTGTGGGTGTGTGTGTCGCTGTGTGTGTGTGTGTCTGTGTGTGTGTGTCAGTGTGTACGGTGGGTTGGGCTGGGGTCACCTGTAGTGCGACATGAACTTAAGATCCCGGGTACCGAACGTGGCTCCAGCCTCTGCTCTGCGGCCCTGCGTTGTGGTGTTTCCCGAAGTCTGCCTTGGAGGACGTTTATCTGAAAATCTGACGCTGAATGTCCTTGTTGCGCGGAAGTGTTCCTCCTCTGGGAGGGAACTACCTACTTGAACCACTGCAGCCCTCCCGCTATGGGTTGATCCACAGTGCCCTTAGGGAGGGAATTCCAGGATTCTGACCCAGTGACACTGAAGGAATGGCATTCTATTTCCAAATCAGGATGGTGAGGGGCTTGGAGGGGAACTTGCAGGGGCTGGTGTTCCCATGTATCTGCTGTCTTTTTTCTTCCAGATGGAAATGGTTGTGGGTTTGGAAGGAGCTGTCTGAGGATCTTTGGTGAATTTCCCCCATAGCCTTTGATCCCTTTATCCCTAAGAACTGCATCTAAATCCTTCTTGCAAATATTCAATGCGTTGGCCTCACCTGCTTTCTGTGGCAGAAAATTTCACAGGCTCACCACCCTCTGAGTGAAGACATTACCTAATCTCAGTCCTTAACGGCTTACCCTCAGGTTCTGCACTGCCCAGTCATCAGAAACCTCAGAATGCATTGATTTCGTTGCCAAGTGAGCTATTTCTTGTATCTTCAGTTGGGTGAGAATGGTTTCTTTGCTCTGTTTGTGCTCCAGGTTAGTTGAGGTTAATGGAATAAGCATGCTGGATTGCACGACTGAAGAGTTGAAGCAGGCACTGGGAGAAGGAGGCGCTGCCCGAATTCTCATCTTACGGAACGGGAGCAAGGGCAGCGTCAAGCCGATGGATGAATCTTGTTCTTTGGAAAATGCTCTTACAGAGCTGACAAGCCTGCAGTCGGAATTCATAGCAGCTACTGTCGAGCTGTCAGCCCTCAGGAATGAGAAGGGAGTGATGTGGGCTGAAATTGAGAAGTAAGTGCCATTTCTGTCTGTCTCTCTCTGTCCCTGCCCAGTGTTTCACCATCAATTTCATACACACACAATCAATGCCTCTCTATTCCACAGGCTGTAGCTTCATTGGGGTTACCCTCAATAATTGATCTGTTCTGTTGGTTAATCAAGAAATTCAATCTAATTTATCAGGATTATGGGTCGTCAGTGCCCATTAGGGGTTCAGTAGTATCACTATCGAGTGAGTTGCCAGACTCCTGGAGGATGTATAGAACCAAACAAGCATGGGCCAGCTGATAAAGAACAGAAAACCTCCTTCATCCTTGACCCTATTTGATTTGATTTATTGTGGAATCGTGTACCTTAGTACAGTGAAAAGTTTAGTTTTGCGTGAATTACCAGCAAATCATAGCAAACATAGGTATACAGATCATAGGGTGCTTAGACAGAGCGAGGCATACAGGTTACAGCACACAGGAGACGCACAAAGCAGGGCCAACATTACTTGAAGTTACAGAGGTCCATTCAGCAGTGTAATAACAGGAGGGAAGAAGCTGTCCTTGGACCAGTTGGTGTGTGTTCAAGCTTTTATATCTTCTGCCTGATGGAAGAGGTTGGAAGAGAATATTACCGGGCTGGGAGGGGTCTTTGATGATGTTGGCAACGAGAAGTATAAATGGAGTCCATGGATGGGAGATCGGCTTCTGTGATGGTCTGGGCTGTACCCACCCACTTCAGTAATTTCTTATGGTCCTGGGCAGAGCAGTTGCTGTACTATTGTGCATCCAGATAGAATGCTCTCCATGGTGCATTTGTTAAAGTTAGTGAGGGTCCTTACGGACATGCCACATTTCTTGAGCTGCCTGAGGAAGAGGAGGCATTGTTGTGCCTTCTTGAATGTTGCCTCTACATGGAAGGTCCAGGACAGTTTGTTGCCTGTTGCTACTCTTAGGAGCATGAGACTTTCGCCCCTCTCCACCTCATCTCGTCACAGGTGATATCACACAGCCGTAGAGGTTCACACTGAGGATTTTCTCTATCACTTCCCTGCCAAGTGCAAAGATTCAGAACTGTCTCTAACAGTTCCAAACTGTGTGGCCAACATTTGCCCAGAGAACAGGTAGGAATAGAGGTGTAGCCTATTTTCTAAATGGGGAATGACTTCAGAAATCTGAAACACAAAGGGACATAGAGTTCAGGATTCTCTTAATTTTAGGATACAGTTTCAGTTGGCATTTAGGAAGGCAAGTGCAATGTTAACATTCATTTCAAGAGGAATAGAATTTCATAGAATCCCTACAGTGTGGAAACAGGCCTTTGGCCCAACAGGTCCACACTGAACCTCAGAGCATCCCACACTGACCCATCCCCCTGTAACCTACCTAATCTACCCTGAACACTACAACCAATTTAACATGGCCAATCCACGTAGCCTACACCTTTTTGGACTGTGGGAGGAAGCCAGAGCACCTGGAGGAAATCCACAGCAAGACAAACTCTGCACAGACAGTCACCTGAGGGTGGAATTGAACCCGGGTCCCTGGCGATGTGAGGCATCAGTGCTAACCACTGTGCCACCCAATACAATAGAAAAGATGTACTGCTAAGGCTGTATAAGGCTTTGGTCAGACCACATTTGGAATATTGCGAACAGTTTTTGGACCCAGTATCTGAGGAAAGGTATGCTGGTCTTGTGGGAGGTCCAGATGAGGTTCAGAATAATGATCCTGGGGATGAAGGTCTTGTCACGTGAGGATCGATTGAGGACACTGGGTCTGTTCTCAATGGAGTTTGGAAGAATGAGGGGGCTCTGATTGAAAGTCATAGAATGCTGGATAGAGTGGACATAGATGTTTCTACTAGCAGAGAGACTAGAGCCTGAGGGCACTGCCTCAGAGTGAAGAGACAACCCTTTGGAACTGAGTTGAGGAATTTCTTCAGCCAGAGGATGGTGAGTCTGTGGATTCACAGAAACCTGTGGAGGCCAAGTCACTGAGTATATTTAAGACAGAGATAGATAGACTCTTGATGAGTAAGAGAATAAGGGGTTATGGGGAGAAGGCAGGGGAATGGTGTTGAGAAACATAGTCACGATTGAATGGTGGAGCAGACTTGATGAGCCAAATGGCTTAATTCTGCTCCTATATCTTGCAGATTTAAGCCAGACATTTCTATCCCGAAAGGACATCAGTGAACAAGATGGATCTTTCCCTGACAAAGTACTGACTGTGATAGAATATAGAACATAGAACATAGAAAAGTACAGTACAGTACAGGCCCTTCAGCCCACGATGTTGGGCCATGGAATAATCCTAATCCAAGAATAAAATAACCTAACCTACATTCCCCTCAATTCACTGCTGTCCATGTGCATGTCCAGCAGTCGCTTAAATGTCACTAAAGACTCTGCTTCCACGACTAGCGATCTGGGGGTGTTCCCGTTACTGACAGACTTATACAGCTGGGACAGCTCAGCAGGTCTGGCAGCATCCGTAATTTCTGTTTTTGTTTCTGATTGACAGCATCTGCAGTTCTTTCGGCTTTTATTTAAACTGACGCGACTTGTCGACTAATGTCAACAAAACATCAGATCAAAGATGAATCAAATTGCACTCGAAATGATGGCCCTATTCTTCCCTCCCCAAGTGCTGAGTCTCTCCAGCATTTCCTGGTTTTATTACGGACTCCCAGAATCTGCAATACAGAAAACGGGCACCTTGGGGAGCGAGCAGTGTACCGGTTAATCAAATAATCTGGTCGATTGAGAGGTCCACCTAATTAATGTGAAAACACATGAGATGTGACAGAAATATAACGCATGGGGTATATGTATTCATATTAAACTTTATTTACAGCATAACTCACCTAAATAATAATGGAAGTTTGCCTTAAATAAAACTTACCGTCAGAGAGCCTTCTCACTCGCACCATCAACTGACTGCTTAGACATAGAACATAGAACATAGAACATAGAACAGTACAGCACAGAACAGGCCCTTCAGCCCAGAATGTTGTGCCGACCATTGATCCTCATGTATGCACCCTCAAATTTCTGTGACCCTATGCATGTCCAGCAGTCTCTTAAATGACCCCGATGACCTTGCTTCCACAACTGCTGCTGGCAACGCATTCCATGCTCTCACAACTCTCTGTCTAAAGAACCCGCCTCTGACATCCCCTCTATACTTTCCACCAACCAGCTTAAAACTATGACCCCTCGTGCTAGCCATTTCTGCCCTGGGAAATATTCTCTGGCTATCAACTCTATCTATGCCTCTCATTATCTTGTATACCTCAATTAGGTCCCCTCTCCTCCTCCTTTTCTCCAATGAAAAGAGACCGAGCTCAGTCAACCTCTCTTCATAAGATAAGCCCTCCAGTCCAGGCAGCATCCTGGTAAACCTCCTCTGAGCCCTCTCCAAAGCATCCACATCTTTCCTATAATACGGCGACCAGAACTGGACGCAGTATTCCAAGTGCGGTCTAACCAAAGCTTTATAGAGCTGCAACAAGATCTCACGACTCTTAAACTCAATCCCCCTGTTAATGAAAGCCAAAAAAACCATATGCTTTCTTAACAACCCTGTCCACTTGGGTGGCCATTTTAAGGGATCTATGTATCTGCACACCAAGATCCCTCTGTTCCTCCACACTGCCAAGAATCCTATCCTTAATCCTGTACTCAGCTTTCAAATTCGACCTTCCAAAATGCATCACCTCGCATTTATCCAGGGTGAACTCCATCTGCCACCTCTCAGCTCATCTCTGCATCCTGTCAATGTCCCGCTGCAGCCTACAACAGCCCTCTATACTGTCAACGACACCTCCGACCTTTGTGTCGTCTGCAAACTTGCTGACCCATCCTTCAATCCCCTCATCCAAGTCATTAATAAAAATTACAAACAGTAGAGGCCCAAGGACAGAGCCCTGTGCAACCCCACTCACCACTGACTTCCAGGCAGGATATTTTCCTTCTACTACCACTCGCTGTCTTCTGTTGGCCAGCCAATTCTGTATCCAGACAGCTAAGTTCACCTGTATCCCATTCCTCCTGACCTTCTGAATGAGCCTACCATGGGGAACCTTATCAAATGCCTTGCTGAAGTCCATATACACCACATCCACAGCTCGACCCTCATCAACTTTTCTAGTCACATCCTCAAAAAACTCGATAAGGTTTGTGAGGCATGACCTACCCCTCACAAAGACATCATGGAGATCGTGATAATACATTAAACTTGCAGTATTTCAGGAAATAGTCGCTGATGGTTTATCGAGAGTCTTTGTTTTTGTCCTGAAACGTCAGCTTTTGTGCTCCTGAGATGCTGCTTGGCCTGCTGTGTTCATCCAGCTCCGCACTTTGTTATAGTGGTCTGTCGTGTTGTCTTAAGGTAAATTGCTAACCTATCATACCGATTCATTGCCCTTTGTACATACTGTGGCATCTGTTGAGATTGTCAAATGGATTTTTGTACAAAGCCTAGAAAGACGAAAGCTCCTCCGGTGAAAAATAATTGTAGCCTTCCAATATAACACATCTGACTGTACCGCGTGTACGCTGCCTGCCACAGCCATATTTAGCTGATCAAATGTGTTTCAGGTGTCAAAATTAACAGGCAGGGAAGCTTAGAAGACATTCCCTCGAGGAGGTCAAGGCCAAAGGATCTGCTATGCCAGAATACCATGTGAATGAAGCTAGCTCAGGTGATAATCCAGCCTGGAGCTGGAGGAGCACTGCAAGCCAGGCAGTGACAGAGGAGCAGGAAAGTTGACGTTTCAGGTCAGCAAATGACTGCACCATTTCAACTCCCCCTCCCATTCTTCAGACGACATGTCCATCATGGGCCTCCTGCAGTGCCACAATGATGCCACCCGAAGGTTGCAGGAACAGCAACTTTTATTCCGCTTGGGAACCCTGCAGCCCAATGGTATCAATGTGGACTTCACAAGCTTCAAAATCTCCCCTTCCCCCACTGTATCCCAAAACCAGCCCAGCTTGTCCCCGCCTCCCTAACCTGTCCTCCCACCTATCCCTCCTCCCACCCCCATCCCCTACTACTAACCTCATCCCGCCTCCTTGACCTTCCATCCTCCCTGGACTGACCTATTCCCTCCCTACTTCCCTACCTACACTCACTTTTACTGGCTCCATTCCCGCCCCTTTGACCTGTCCGTCTCCTCTCCACCTATCTGCTCCTCTATCCATCTTCCATCCACCTCCCCGCCTCTCTATTTATTTGAGACTCCTTACCCTCCCCCATTTCTGAAGAAGGGCCCAGACCCAAAACGTCAGCTCTCCTGCTCCTCTGATGCTGCTTGGCCTGCTGTGTTCATCCAGCTCCACACTTTGTTATCTCAGATTCTCCAGCATCGGCAGCTCCTACTATCTCAGTTTTTCAATGATGGGATTTGACCTTTTGCCCTCTCAGTTTTGTTTGTCTCATTTCCTAAGTGCTTAGCTATCAGTTAATTTCCATTTGAAGCTGCTTCGTAATTTAGTAAACAAAAATGAAGAGTCCCAATTAATTTTGTCGGTGAAAATTGATCTTTGGTAACAAACCTCCTCCCTTCCTGGTATTATGACTCCAGACTTGAATCAGTATTGAGGTGTTTCCAGTTATAGAGTCATAGAGATGTACATCATGGAAAGAGAGCCCTTCATTCCAACTCAGTAAGCCTTACTCTCAATAGGCCATAGAACAGTTACTACTAACCCAAGTCTGACTTGTAAGCAGTCTTGCTGTCTAAGAACCAATCATTCTGCTTTGTTCTACAGGCTTCGAGCCAGAGAAGCTCTCCTCCTACAGGAGAATAAACGAGTCCTTCAGTCTGCTGACTCTCTCAAACAGCTGGTTAGTGAGCAATCCTCGGTAGCATAAAGAGTGGCGTTCCACAGGCTTCCTTTTAATTGCACAGCTGAATTCCAGGCCATGTGCTCAAGCTGACACTCTCTCCAAGTTTGTTATTTTCCATCCTGCACCCTGTGCATTCCCTCCGCTTTGGTTCCACTTTATGAATTGCTTGCTGGGTTAATTTCCTGAGTTCCAGACCTGTGGACAACAACATTATAAATCATTTCCTGATTTCATTCCCACATCCTGTTGCATTTCATATGCTGCTCTCGAGCCTGTGATCTCAACTTGCCTTGAATTGACACCAATCCAACATTAGTGCAAAGTTAAGCGAGGCTGTTTCGTCATGGGTCTTTTGGATGTGGAATTTCTGACACATATCGTCTCTGAATCAGCTGTAAAGACAAATAGAGCAGCTGATGAACGCATGAGGAAGAGGAATATCAATGGAGATTGGAAAAGGTTGGATTGCTGAATCAGAACTATTACAATGAGCCAAGTGACCTTCACTGTATTAAAATATCTAAAATATTATGTGTACAGTCACCTAATACTATGAATCTCATGGATAGAGCTCGATATTCTTCTCAGTCCACTCCTCATGTGTTAGTCATCTCAACATCATAGCTTCGGGCTAAAGACCAGTGCCAATTGTTTTATAATTTCACAATCATTTCTCTTCTGTGACTTTTGTTTTCTCTCATGGTCCTCAGAGTTTGGTTCCAGTAAGTGAATCAAAGGCCACACATTATGAGCAGCCCACCATTTTTTTTGATTGTGGGACCACCTCAGCCAAATCTAATCACAGCCCCTCCATTGCCCCGTCCCTTCCAGAGAAGAAGGAGCAGGGGCAGGAACTTTGGTTGAAGAACAATCAACTGATCATTTGATTAATCAGTTGATGGTTCTTCACTATTCTTGTTAATCCAGGATCAGGCCCTAAACTGTGCTTCCAGCTGTGTTCTATCAGCTGATTCTGTCTTAACCAGACAATGACCGTGGCCTCTTCCTGTCTTCAAATGCCTAGGCCCTCCCCCAACTTCTCACTCACTTAAAACTGTCAGTGACCAAACTTCTCTCCCATTATCAGCCGATCCTGTTTTCACCTGCAGGGTAACAGGCTGGGTTAGGGGTTCCACACTGAGGGAGGCTGAAATTCGGCACATCGCATTTGTATTCAGTTCCGCATGAGGTTAAAGGCCTCATTCTCAATTGCACAGCAGTGACAAGGTCCTGGAATAACCGGGGGGGGGGGGCCTGTGTTCACATGTGGACTTGGGCACTTTGCAGAGCTGCTTGGAAACAGGTGCAGGGAGAAACAAGGCAACTACACCTCCACCTCCAACTCTCCTAAGATTCCTTTACTCGGGGGACCAGCCATCCAAATGCTGTTGATGTGGGTTGGGAACGTTCCTGACTCTCAGGACTGAACGAATGGGTCAACATCTCTCCTCCAATGTTGACCCCTTCAATTGACAAGACTTGGAACAAAAACAGAAGTTGCTGGAAAGACTCAGCAGGTCTGGCAGCATCTGTGAAGGCAAGTGACAGAGTTAATGTTTTGGGTCCGGTGACCCTTCCTCAGAACTCCTTAACTTCTGGAATTCCTTTCCTAAACCAACACAACATTCCTTTCCCCTTTTTACAACACTCCATGAAAAGAAACTGTTTGCCCAAGACTTTAAAGGTTGCCTATCTTTTCTTGCAGCTCAGTACTTAAACTTGTTCGATAATGCCGCATAGAGCTGCTGAAGATTATTTATTCAGAACAGATTGCTATTGATGCCATGTCTCCAAGGTGTTACAGCCTTTTTCCATTTCTCTTCATGAGTTTGTTCATCGAGAGGTCAGTGACAGGCCGGTGTAAATCAAGACATGCTAGCTCAGCTGTGACCCAGTGGATAGCGTACTCACCTGTCAGTTTAGACATTTATTGGTTCAAATCCCACGTCCCGAGACTGAGACAAAAAAGTTGTGATAGGCCATAAGCAGCAGAAGTGGGCCATTCAGCCCGTCGAATCTCCCTCTGTCCCATTCAATGAGATCATGGCCGATCTAATAACGTTCAACTCCACTTTCCTGCCTTTTCCTCATAATCCTTGATACCGTTACAGATTTTTAAAAATAAGTCTGTCTCTTTCTTGGCTTTGAATATTCTGAATAACCCAATCTCCCATCTGAGAGAAGAAATTCCTCCTCCTATCTGTCTTAAAATGTGCAACCCTTTATTCTGAGATGGCGCTGTTGTAGACTTTCTCACAAAGGGAAGCAACTTTTCCACATCTTCCCCATCAAATCCCTGAGGAATATATGTTTCAATCAGGTCGCCTCTCATTCATCTAAACTCCAGTGAGTATGGGCCCCCATCTACTCATTAGAAACAAATCCTTCCATACTTGGGATGAGCCCAGCGAACTTTCTTTGGACTGCCTCCAATGCCAGTATACTGTTCCTTAGATAAGGAAACCAAAAGTGATCACAGTTGACAGTTGACCTGCCCACTGCAATACTGAGGGTGAGCTGCACTGTCTGAGATACCAGTCTCCAGACGAGACACTGTTTTCCCTCATGGATGTTTCTAGGTAATCCCTGGCCACTGTTTTGCCAAGGAGGTTTCCACAGGGTTTGAACCAATGTTTACCCCTCACTAATAATCCTGAACCATTTTATTGGGTCCCTATCACATTCTGTGTACATTTACTGCCATGTCTACCATACAACATTGACAATACTTTGTGAAGAACGCAACAGGTTGAACGAAAACCCTTGGTGATGTCCCAAATTTCGTGGAGGGTGCTGTTTAAATGAAAGTTCTTCCTTTCTCTTCCAGCTGGAGAGATCGGAATATCGGTGGATGTTCCTGAAGGAACAACTGGAGTCGATGAAAGGAGCTTTTCATCTAGAGAAAAAGAAGCTTGACACAGTCGAGACAAAGCTGAAAGTAAGCAGATTGCAACAGCAAGAGAACCACACTGTTCCAGCAAAAACTGTCTAAATACAGCTCTGAGCGATTGCACAGAGGGAAAAGGAGCAAAGGGGAGGCAGAGGGAGGGAGTGTATGCGTGTGTGCGAGAGAGAGAATGAAATAGAGAGACAGATGGCAACTTTCTCTGTGGTCAGTGAAATATCCAACACTGATTGTGTTTTATTGCAAGTTTTTGTGAGGAGTCACGAGGAGTTTTTACTTCAGAACCACAGCAAGAACTAATTCCTACAGTGGGACATGAATTGAGAGAGAGAGAGAGAGAGAGAGAGAGAGAGAAAGAGAGTGGTGGAGAGGGAGAGAGGTGAAGAGAGAGATGTGGAGAGGGAGAGAAGTGAGGAGAGAGACAGATGTGGAGAGGGAGGAAGAGAGGGAATTAGAGAGAGAGAAAACGGTGGAGAGTGAGAGAGAAGGAGTTTGAGACAGTAGGAACAGCAGATGCTGGAGAATCTGAGATAACAAGGTGTGGAGCTGGATGAACACAGCAGGACAAGCAGAGGCATTAGAGGAGCAGGAAGGCTGTGGTTTCGAGGCTAGAAAGAGAGAGTTGGGGGGGGTTGCAGACAAAGAGATAGAGAGAGACAGGGAAGAGAAGTGGAGGGGGGGGCGGAGGGAAAGAGAAAGGGAGATAATGAAGTTGGATGGTGGAGAGAGGGAAAAGGAGAGAAAGGGAGACAGACGGAGGGAGTGTGTGTGTGTGTGTGTGAGAGAGAGAGAGACCAATAATCTACCACAATAGACTTGATTACTGTCCTTTGATCATTTATTTGCGTGAATACAAGGCAAATTGTGTTCAAAGGCTAACACAAGTAACACAGAGAAATACAGGAAAAAGCAATATTTTTATACAAGGGTTTTGCTACACGAGCAGCTCATTATCCAAATTCCAACCCTGCTTCATAAGAACATAAAGACGGGTGCCCACTCTTCATCATGTGGGAGCAAATTACTGTAGATGTTAGAATCTGTACTGAAAAGATCAAATGCTGGTGATCACACGGTCATCGGGACTTGAAACGTTAGCTCTCACTCTCTCTCCATGAATGCTGCCTGACCCCCTGTGACCTCCAGCATTTGTTTTTTTTCAGTCGAAATCAAGCATAGCAACATCCCAGGTACTGGAATGTGCAGGGAAACTGGAAGAAGCCAGGCCTGGTTAGTTTGATTGAGGGAAGCCTGGGAGCAGGGAGGGCTCAGCACCTGAAGGAGAAATCCAAATGTTGGAAGCTGTGAGCTGGGGAGGTCTGCCCAACGAGGAGGAAGAGATCACCCCCAACCCTATGGTGACCTGAGCACAACCAGTCAGTGACACTCAACATCAACGACAACATTAGGAGCTAACAGTTAAAGGCAGTAAACCCGACAAAAGTTATACTTGCTGTTTTCCGCAAGTTAGAGCATTCCAGAAACTCCTGCAGCGAATTAGGCCCCAGGCCCCCTGCAACCAATCAGTTACAGATACCTGCATCTCCTGAAACCATCCACACCTACTAAAGCACCATCGCCAATAGGAGCAGGGGGAGGCCATTCAGCCCTTCGAGATTGTTTCATCTTTCAGTATGATCCTGGCTGATCATCCCACTCATTACCCCGTTCCCACTTTCCCCGATACCCTTTGATTCCTTTAGCCATGATGAATATATCTAATTCCTGCTTGAAAACATTCAATGTTTTGGCCTCAACTGCTTTCTGTGGCAGAGAATTCCACACAGTCCCCACTGTCTGGATGAAGGCATTTCGCCTCATCTCAGTCCTACACCATATCCTTGGATAGTGACCCCTGGTTCTGGACTCCCTGGTCATTGGAAACATTTCTCCTGGGTTTACCCTGTCTGGCCCTGTTAGAATTTTATAGCCTTCTATGAGATCCACCTCTCATTCCTCCAAACTCCAGTGAATATAGCCGTAAGCGATTCAGCCTCTCTTCATAATACAGTTCTGTCATTTCCAGGAATCAATCTGATAAACCTGAGCTGCACAAACTGATACTGCAAACAACACTCCAGGTGTGATCTCACCAAGGCTCTGTACATTTGTAGCAAAACATCCTAGTTCCTGTGCCCACATCCTTGTTCCTATGTTCACAACCCTGTTCCTATATTCCCCTTCCTGCTCTTGTAGGGAGCTTGGAAGAGTGGGATGTGTGTTGAACAAAGGCCATCTCTCAGCAACAGCCGAGTGACTGTGCCCTGCTCCAGCCAGTGTTGACTTGAGTGCTCTCGTAAGGAGAGGTTAGCCGACCAGCCTATATTTGATGGCCTAGTACTGACATGCTGAAGACCATGGTGTAAGCTGCTCAGTGAGCACCAGCTGGTACAGTCATTTCAGCTCCAAGTGTCAACCTCAGAGATTTTCCTCAGCGTGTGGGTCAGTGCACCAAATCTAAATGGGACAAAGAACATTCTGGCAACTCCCTAGGTGACGTTCTGAGTAGTATGCCAAATAGTGAGAGGCTATCCCTTCTAGACTGGCATGAAGTGGCAAACTGATGAGATGCAGTTTAAAGGCACCCAATATGAAGTCATGTTGAAGCTGCAGTGATGGGCCTGGATATAGGTCTCACAGACTAATCCATAATATATTTGTCTGAATAGACTTTGATTATTAGAGGCTGAATGGGCCACTCATTCAATGAATCCAGAAAAATGCTCCATCATTTACTCCTTACTCTACGAAATGATGTTAGATTAAATCTGCAGGATCTTCCTGTGTAAAAATGCAGGGGCAGCCTTTCGCAGCACTAGGCTGGTCCCTCTGCGCACATCCAGAAGTAACTGCTGGTTGGCATTTACTGATAAAAGATTGAACCCCATGACGATGGACAGACAGGCTGCTAAGCAGAGGTAAAACATGCAATTTTGGTCACGGCAGCATGATACAGCGTACTTCAGATTGATCTTTATAAAGTTGTTAAATGGGTAATTGATAGGAATAGGACATGATTGGAGGAGGTCCTACTGAACTGAGGTTTAAGAAGGAGCCGAGGGGCAACTTCTTCCTGCAGAGAGTGGTGCGTATATGGAATGGACAGCCAGGGAAAGTGGTTGAGACAGGTGTAATACCAACAGTTAAAAAAACATTTGGATAGACACATAGATGGGAACGGTTTGGAGAGATATAGACCAAATGCGGGCAATTGGAATTAGCGAGTGGGCACCATGGTTAGCCTGGGCCGTCTGGGCCGAAGGGCCTGTTTCCATGCTGTATTACTCTATGACTCTGTGAAACTATTGTTAAAGGTCTACTAAATGCATGGGTACTAGATGCAGAAATAATGGGTAACTGAACATAACCAAGGCAAGAGCAAATATGAAGAGACCCATTCATTTCCTTCTCCGTATCTCCTAATGTATCAGTTCGGATGAGAGAGACAACTTACTCTTTGGTTAACAAAGTGTGGAGCTAGATGAACACAGCAGGCCAAGCAGCATCTCAGGAGCACAAAAGCTGACGTTTCAGGCCTAGACCCTTCATCAGTGAACTCTTTGGTTACATTTGTAAATGAGCTGGAGCACACTGTCAGAAGCACCAACATCAGGTAATAGGGTGTCACCAACCTTTGGGATTGTACTTTACAGATCGATTATTTGTAAAATCCTTTGGATACTTCTCTCCTGGCTGTGATTAGTCTTGGTCGCTCACCCCTACTCCCCGACAGAGCTGCTGGAAAGGGAGGCTGGCATTTTGACCCAGCGACAGCGTAGGAATGGAAATATCGTTCCAGCTGAGTTCCCATTGTGAAACACTGCATTAGCTCCTGGTTCTTCCAGTGCCATCCTGACTTGGAAAAGTATCATCATTCCTTCAGCATCAATGCATCAAAATGCTGTAATTCCACCCTCCTAACAGCAGCACAGAGTACTTACACAACAGAGAGTGCAACAGGGCACAAAAGTGACCCACAAATGAGTAAAATATTGTGTGTATAAAATAGTAACATGCATATCATGATGCCCAGTGGGAGGAAGGACAGATTAGGGAGGCGGGGACGAGCTGGGATGGTTTTGGGTTGCGGTGGGGGTGGGAAGATTTTGAAGCTTGTGAAGTCAAGTTACTGGCTCCATCCCTGCTTCTTTGACCTGCCTGGCTCCTCTCCACCTATCTGCACCTTTATCCACCTTCCATCCTCCTCCCCAACTCTCTCTATTTATTTCAGAATCCCCTTCCCCTCCCCGATTCCTGAAGAAGGGTCCAGATCTGAAACATCAGCTGGTCCTCTGATGCTGCTTGGCCTGTTGTGTTCATCCACCTCTACACCTTGTTATCTCCAGTATCTATAAGCAGCATGTACAGACCCTGAATATATAAAATAGTGTAAACAATATATACACGGGTCATTCAGGGCAGCAGGGCAGATGGCCTTGTGGTATTATCACTGGACTGTTTATCCAGAGACCCAGATAATGTTCTTGGGACCTGGGTTCGAATCCCACCACAGCAGAGTCTGGCATTTGAATTCAATAAATATCTGGAATTAAGACCCTCATGATGGCCATGAATCCATTGGGGGAAGAACCCATCTGATGCACTCATGTCCTTTCGGGAAGGAAATTGGCATCCTTACCTGGTCTGGCCGACATGTGACTCCAGACCCACAGCAATGCGGTTTTCTCTTAATTGCCTTGTGGGTGATAAATGGTGTATAGCCAGCGACGCACTAATCCTGAGAATGAATAAAGAGAAAATAGCTCCAGAGGAGGTCTACATCAATGATCTTGGGGATGAAGGGCTTGTCATATGAGGAGCGGTTGAGGACTCTGGGTCTGTACTCAATGGAATTTAGGAGGATGAGCGGGCTCTGATTGAAACTTACAGAATACTGAAAGGTCTAGATAGAGTGAACAAGGGGAAGATGTTTCCACTTGTAGGAGAGACTAGGGCACAGCCTCAGAGTGAAGGGACAATCCTCTGGAATGGAGGTGGGAAGGAATTTCTTCAGCCAGAGGATGGTGAAACTGCTGCAGAGGGCTGTGGAGGCCAAGTCATTGAGCGTATTTAAGACAGAGATGGACAGATTCTTAATTGTAAGGGGGACAAGGGTTACAGGGAGAAGGCAGGAGAATGGGGTCAAGAAGCCGATCAGCCACGATAAAATGACGGAGCAGATTCGATGGACCAAATGGCCTAATTCTGCTCCTGTATCTGATGGTCTCATGGCAGAGAGTGCAAGAGCAAGTAGATGATGTTGATGTTGTACAAGAAACTTGTTAGACCTCAGCTGCAGTATTGTATGCAGTGGTACACAGGAAAGATAGGAATGCATTGGAGAGTCAGTGAAGAAGCAATTTACAAGAACAGTTCCGAGGATGAGAAACTTCTGTGATGAGGTTAGAATGCAGTGGTTGAGACAGTTCTTTTTGCAGAGAATGTTGTGACGAGATCTGGTTGAAGTTTCCAAAGTCATGGACAGGCTACAGTGTGTAGATAGATAGACACGATCCCCTCTTCGTGGAGGAGGCACAAGAGAGCTTAGATTTAAAGCAACATGCAAAAAAAAGGCAATGGTGATGTGAGGTGAAACTTTCTCGCACAGTGAGCAGTTAGGGTCTGGAATGTACTACCTGGAAATGTGGTGGAGGCAGGTTCAATTGAGGCTTTCTAGAGGGGCATCGGATGGTTATTTGGACTTAAATGGAATGTAATGTGATGGGGAAAAGGCAGGAGGTTGGCACGAGGGGATAGAACTATTGCATGTATTGTGGGCTGAATGGCTCCCTCTGGACTGTATCAGCTCTATAGTTTGGTGATTTACATTTAGAATTTTGATAATTTAAGATATTGCAATATATTTTAAAAAGAGAGCAATAATATCCCACATTGAAATTGCTTAAATTATTCATATGTACCTATATTATGTATAAGATGTCTATAATTTATGACATTTAATATCCATATTGCCACTGCAATTTGTCAGGATTGCATGTCCAATTTCCTTTCCACCCAGAATTCAGTAAAAGTAATGAAATGTGTTCCTTCTTTTAGGAAGAGATAGATGCCCTGAAATTGAAATCCTGCCAGGACGACAAGAAAATCAAAGACCTAGCAACAGCACTTCTGGAACAGGTCCAACAAAACAAGTATTTTCCTTTAGCTCTTACAGCAGGGATTGTTTTGGGTTGTGTGCGAAAGGGATCTTCATTTCAGACAGAACAAGGTAAAGTGTGTTTTTTGTTTCCTTTGTTCAGAATGCTAAACCCGAGCAGATGGAAATTGCACAGAGGCTCAAATACCAGGTGAATGTGACTGAGAGAAATGGGCTGCCTGAACAGCTGGAGGATTTGCAGATGTTTGGGAAACAGATCCAGCAGCTTCAACAACCCCATAGTCAGCCCGAGCACCCAGACCAGGAGTGGACGTACCCACAGGGACAGTGGGTCAGCTACCCAGTTAGCCATCCAGACACAAAACACCAGGACACACAGAGCCAATGGCTTGACCATCAGGCTTGTGGAGACCAGCAACTGCAGCGATCCCAGGTCCAACACGTTGAAGATTCGGCGTACAGCGCCAACGATGACTGGCCCTGCCCACAGGCTGAATGGTTCAGAGCTCAGGCGCACTGCCCAGATCTGAAACTTCACTATCTACACAGCCAATGGCTCAATCATCAACCACATTGTTCACAGCAAGATCAAGGACAGTGGCTGGACCGCTTGGTGCATTATCCAGACCAAGATCACCAGCGTCAACAAGGTCAATGGCTTCGCTATCAATGGCCCATTCCAGGCCAGTACTGGTCCTGCCCAAAGGACCAACAAACTGGCTCAAAGTCACATCATCCCGTTCAAGAGCAGCACCAGACCCAGCAGCAGAACAGCCCTGATGCTGAACAAGTCGGTGAAGCTCCATGTCAGGAAGAAACCCAAGACCAGCTGCAGGAAAACCAGCTGCCCTCCCAAGATCAACAAGGCCAAAAGTCTGATGCTGCCTTGGATCAGGAAGAGCGATCGCCTGAAGCTGACCCCCAGCAGGCTGACAGCCAAGCACCCCAGGCTGATCCCCGGGCCCCTGAGCTGGGCCAGGAGCGGCACCGTCGGCGCCTCAGCCAGCATAAGTGCACCTCAGCGAAGCCAGCCTGCCAGATCCCGGATCGCCAGAGCCAGCAACCAGGCAGCAAAACCCAGACACAAACCAAACTACCAGCACGGGCGCACGCCTGCCGGCGCTCGCACCACCACCAGTCCCGGAGCGGCTACTGCTCCCAGTCGAAGCTACCCAAAGAGCACCTGCTACAGCTCAGCGTAAAATTGGGAGAGCACTTGCCAGTCACGCCCCCGAGCAAACAGAAAGAAGCCAGTGAGAAGGAGCCCTGCTCACCCCAAAGCAAAGCGCACAAAAAGAAACGCGCCTCACACCATTCAACCAATGAGAACAGCCCCCTTCCAGGTAATGGGCACCTCCGGGCTCTATCAATGACTAGAAGCTCTCAACTCTGTAGGGCACAGCTACAAGGTGAATTTCGGTATTACCTCAAACAAATAGAATACCCCAGAGCACTCCAAAACAGTAACACTGAGCCCAAAGCTGACACCAAGCAGTAAAACAAAAAAAAACCCAGAAATTTTTGGACAAACTCAGCAGGTCTGGCAGCACCCATGGATAAAGAGAGAAAAACACAGTTAGCGTTTCGAGTCTAGTGACTTTTCTTCAGACTGAATCTCTCTATCCACAAGATACTGCCAGACCTGCTGAGTTTCTCCAACAATTTCCGGTTTTGGTACATTTCCAGATCTCCATCGTCCACAGGTGTTAGACTTACCAGGTGATGTAACATGCTCTAAGGAGTGGTGCTGACAAGCTTTAGTCAAAGAAATAAGTTCCAAAACCTTTAGGGGAAGTATTTGAGAACTTGGAGTGTGGTAGACTGTGAGGACAACTCCCAAGGGATGAGCCCAGACCAGCTCACCAGCTTTGTGGTTGTTTGTAATGACGCCAGCATTCTATGGTGTGCTGGGATTGTGAACTTGTTCCAACAAGTATCGTGACACATACTGTCTGCCATTACTTTATAGACACATTTGCTGACATTAAACATGTTCAGTTCAATGCTGTACTGACTGTCTGTGTTATTCAATGATAGTTCCCTCGGTTTTGGTCTTATCATACAGAGTGGTCAGTAACTTGGCCATTCCAGCATCATTTCGTACCTCATTCTGCACTTACAGTCACATGACACCAGGTTATGATCCAACAGGCTTAATCCAACAGCTTTCGGAGCGTGTCCTACTACTCTCACAGTTCTGATACCCCCAATCCTACAGCCATTTTACCCCCATGTTCTGAGCATTTTATTAAAATGCTCTGTGTCTGTGGGCTCAATCCCATCCCAATGATTCATCGCTGAGAAACTAAAATAAGAGTCCCAAGTCCATGTTCAAGATCTCAAAGCAGTCTTCTCACTGGTTTTGCAAATTGCAACATTAGAAATAACCACATCAAAAAGAAGCCAGCTTTATGCTCAAAGCTAATCAGATAAGCAGTTCTGTACAATTTGCAGATCCCCATTCATGGGGTCACATGATTTACAGCAATTTATCAAGAAAGGAATGATAAAAATGAGACGATCAACATGTCCCTGAGATGGCTTTTTGTTCAGAGAGCTATCATGAGGAGATAGAATAACTTAAAGGAGAGGTTGGAAAACTGAAAGGAGCATAATCTGCAAATCCACTGAAAAACACTGGAGGTCCCTTAGTGATTGGGAACTCCTCCTGGATCTCAGAGCTACTCAATAGAAATATCAGGAAATCCCCCTCAGACTAGTTCAGAATGGTAAATACCAGTTTTTGCCATCGTAAGATGGAAATGGCCTTAAACTTGTTTGGACTGATTTTCACTTTGGCCTGGTTATTGTGTTGTTGAGGGACATTTTCACCCAGACCTCCAAACAAGACCTATGGCTCAGTGGTTAGCTCTGCTGCCTCACAGCTCCTCGGATCCAGGTTTAATTCCAGCCTTTGGGTGTGTGTCTGTGTGGAGTTTGCACATTCTCCTTGTGTCTGCATGGATTTCCTACGGGTGCTCCGGTTTCCTCCCAAAGTCCAAAGATGTGCAGGCTAGGTGGATTGGCTCTGCTAAACTGCCCACAGTGTACATTTCTGAAGAAATGTCAACTTTCCTGCTCCTCTGGTCTGGCCTGCTGAGTTCCTCCAGCTCCACAATGTATTGTCCCATAGTGTACAGGGATGTGTAGGTTAAATGGATTATCTCTGAGTAGGGTAGGGGTGGGTCTGAATGGGATGCTCTTTGGAGGGTTGGTGTACACTTGATGGCCTGAATGGCCTGCTGCCACACTATAGGGATTCTATGAAAAACTCAAGTTAGTTCTCCACAGCCCAACTGAAAGTTACTGCATACAGCCACTCATGCGCGTGCACACACACACGCACACACACGCACGCACACACACACAGCTGTTTTTTAAAGTTTTTGTTTTCAAATCCCTCCATATAACCTTCTCCAGCCCTATACACCTCCACAATTCCCATCTCCTCTACTGTTGGCATCTTGTGCATCTTTGATTTCAGTTACTCCCCCATGACTTCAGCTGCTTTGAACCTAACCTGGAAACCCTTCCTTATATCAGTGTGCCCTTCTCCCTCTCTCTCTCTCTCTCTCTCTCTCTCTCTCCATCTTCCTCTAGGACATTCTTTAAAACCCCAAACATTTGGTGACTGCCCTAATATTTCCTTATCTAATTCACTGTTGAATCCCAATTGGATAGAGCTTTGCCCGAAGAGTCTTGAGATGTTTTACCACATGATAAGGCACTACATAAATGCAACCTGACATTTTTCAGTTAGTTTGATAGCACAGCCATGAGGCAGTGGGGTGGTCAGTAGCACCATCAGAGAGAGACAGTGGAGGGAAATATCCTTCAAGAGAATGGCCATCTGGTATGTACATCTTTGGACAGTTGCCCCAAACTTGGTGTCCTCTTGTTCTTTTGCAGATAACACATTTGGTCGGGACAGTAAGCTCCACAAAGAGCAAAGAACAGAGGTTATCTTGACTTCTCAAGATACTTCCAAGGAAACTGCTGCAAAGAAAAAGCAATTGGCCCAATTATTGCAAATGGTAGTGAACCACACTTCGCATCTTCTGAAAGGGCACGTCGCCCAAAAGTAGGTCACATCTGATCCAGGTTTCTGTGTAATTTTAAATGTCTTTGTTCATGTGTTTACAGAAGGGATAAGTATCTCTTCTGGGGTAATGCGTCCTACTATTTTATACACCTACTTTCCAACAGTTCCAGAACAGGAACACAAGAGTTCAATGCAGAACAGAATTCCCATTGTGCTGTCCAACAAACACACATTTCAGATGGCACCTAGTAATGAGTGCAGAGTAAAGCTGTCTCCAAACTGTCCCCATCAAATTCTCCCAGGACAGGGGCAGCACAGGGTTAGATACAGAGCAAAGCTCCCACTACACTGTTCCGCCATCAAACTCTCCCAGGGCAGGGACAGCACAGGGTTAGATACAAAGTGAAGGTCTGTTGCACGGTTTCCTATCAAACACACCCAGGATAGGGACAGCACAGGGTTAGATACAGAGTAAAGCTCCCTCTACACTGTTCCCATCAAACACTCCCCGGGCAGAGGCAGCACAGGGTTGGATACAGAGTAAAGCTCTCTCTACACTGTCCCCATCAAACACTCCCAGAGCTGAGGCAGCGCAGGGTTAGATACAGAGTAAAGCTCCATCTACACTGTCCCCCACCCATCAAACACTCCCCGGGCAGAGGCAGCACAGGGTTGGATACAGAGTAAAGCTTCCTTTACACTGTCCCCATCAAACACTCCCAGGGACAGGGACAGCACAGGGTTAGATACGGAGTAAAGCACCCTCTACACTGTCCCCATCAAACACTCCCAGAGCAGAGGCAGCGCAGGGTTAGACACGGAGTAAAGCTTCCTCTACACTGTCCCCATCAAACACTCCCAGGGACAGGGACAGCACAGGGTTAGATACAGAGTAAAGTGCATGCTACTGTTTTCAAACAAAAGCTGTTTCCCCCATGCTGTCCCCATCAAACGTGCTGAGGACAAGGACGGCATGGGGTTAGGTACAGAGTAAAGCTCCCTCCACACTGACCCCAAATAAGTACTTGAAGAGCCAAGGCAATGTTCCTGAGTACAAAGCCAAATGAGTCCTGCTGCTTCTGACAAACAGCAGATATGTTAAGCCTGTCAGAGCTGAGAACATCCTTCCCACAATCACAGACTGAGTCAGATACACGTTGAGCTGAATTCCCACAGATTTATGTTCAAACAAAGAGTCGAACACCAGCAAGTAATTGCAATTTTTTTTCTCTCTCTCTCTCTCCATTCCCAATGCACACCACCCCATTTCCAATAAATTTTAACATTAACAGCCTGTTAACATTTTAAGCATTTTTGAACAGGGACACACTGAATCCTTATCAGAATAGACATTCGGGAACAGCATTAAATCTATGTTTAATATGGTATTTTAAACTTAAAATCAAGGTCCACAAATAGATGAGGCTGTTACATAGTTTGAAAAACTATGCATGACATCGAAGTTAAATACAGATGTCAAAGGAAACTGCGCTAACATTCAGGACAAGAGTCTCCGAAGTACAGGACGAAACACACATATTGAGTTCATTAGTGACTGCGTAGGGCAGAACAAATTGTTTGATGGCTAGTGGCCACATACATAGACATGGCAGGTAAATAATGTGAGCTCTAAACACACATTCTGTGCTAAAGCTTGGCAAATGGAGATGTTGCAAACTAGAAACAAAAACAGAGATTGCTGGAAAAAAACTCAGCAGCATCTGCGAAGAGAAAGCAGAGTTAACATTTTGTGCCCAGTGAGTTATTCAGAACTGAGTTTTTATCAGCAATTTCTGTTTTTGGTCCTGACGAATGGAGAATAATTACTGCATACAGACACACACATAGCAACTAGCTAATTCATAATTAATGCAAAATACATACTCCTCAACTACAGACAAGGACTAAATGCTATTGAGTTCTATGCATAACGCAGGTAACAGAAAATGATGCATACAAAATGAATATTACGCACACATAGAGAGTCATCGTGGTCAGTAGGAAAATGTCATTGACAGATAGAATCATACCACACTGAAATCCAACTCACCCATAATGACCAGACATCCAAAATTAAACTAGTTCCATTTGCTATTGGTGAGGCCACTTTTCGAATACTGCATACAATTCTGCTCACCCTTTCCTTGGAAGTATGTTGTCAAACTTCACAGGATGCAGAAAAGATTTACAAGGATGTTATCAGGATTGGAGGATTTGAGCTTCCAGGAGAATCTGAATAGTCTGGGGCTACTTTTCCTGGGCAGCATCGTAGACTGAGGAGTGACCTTGTGGAGGCTTATAAAATCACAAGGAGCCTGGATAGGGTGAATAGACCAGGTCTTTTTCTTAGTGGGGGAGTCCAAAACCAGAGGCTATAGGTTTAAAGTGAGATGGGAAAGATTTAAAAGGGACCTAAGGGGCAACCTTTCATGCAGAGGATGGTGTGTGTATGGAATAAGCTGCCAGAGGAAGTGATGGAGGCTGGTACAGTTACAACATTTAAAAGACATCTGGATGGGTACATGCGTAGGAAGAGTTTAGAGGGATATGGGCCAAATGGGACTAGGTCAGATTGAGATGTATGGTCAGCATGGATAAGCTGGATCAAACAGTCTGTTTCAGTGCAGTATGACTCTATGAGAGATAAACGTTGGTTAAGATACAGAGTAAAGCTCTCTCTACACTGTCACCCCCATCAAAAACTCCCAGGACAGGAGCAGTACGGGGTTAGAAAGAGAGTAAATCTTCCTCTACACTGCCCTCTATCTACCACTCCCAGGGACAGGGGCAGTATGGAATTGGAAAGAGAGTAAAACTCCCCCTACACTGTCCACATCAAACACTCCAAGGACCGCCACTACACGGAGTTACATTCAGAGTAAAGCTTCCTCTACACTGTCCTATAAAACATTCCAATTTCAGGAAAAGCAGGGAAATGAGTGCTGGATTTGCAATTTGCCCCAAAATGTTGCACATAAAATGACGAGAGTTTTAAAACAACAGGAGTAGGCCTCCCAGCACTTAGAACTTACTCGTCATTCAGTAAGATCATTGCTGATGTGCTTGTGATGTCAACTGCACTTTTCTGCCTACACTGAACCCCCTCCATCTCACTCTTCTCCAGAGCATCTTGCTCCATAATCCTTGATTCCCTGGTAGATGTAAATCTATCTAAATCTGTCTGCCATACCCACAAAGACCCAACCTCCACTGCTCTTTGGGGAAGAGACTTTGACAGAGTAACAGCTCCCTGAGAGAAGAAATTGTCCCTCACCTCTGTGTTGAATGGGTGGTATTCTAGGATGGTACCCCGCGTTGAGAGTTTTCCCATGAGGTGAATGATCCTTTCTACTCAAGAATCCACTTTTTATTTTAATACAATCACCTCTTATCCTCTAAACTCTCAAAGGCCCAACCGACTCAACCTAACAAATATCCTTCAGCCCACAGATGTTCCCAGCTTAATGCATGCACGTGTCTCCTTAAACAAGAGGATTAAAATTGTTTCCATTTCTCCGGGTGTGGCAGCATAAACACCCAGTGCAATTCAAACAGTGCAACCCTATTTTTATATTCTATCCCTTTTAATAAAAGTCAACATTCCATTTGCTTTCCTAATTGCTTGCTGTACCTTGCAAGCTAATTGAAATTACTGCACTGAGGCCGGTATCCAGTCACCCAGTCACCCAGCCACCCAGCCACCCTTTATTTGCATGTGCACAGTACACAGTCTCTAACCAGCCGGCTCAAAGCTAGTGTTTAGAATAGGAAGACTGTCTGCTGTTTTTATCTGTCAGCCAGGGCTCCCTGATTGGCCCAGGTTAACAACATCAATCAGGGGTTTCATAATCAGCGAGATCGACCTGGACCTCATTCCAGTCCATATATCAGCATTTTGTGCTTCCTGTATAGTGACATCCAGATCCCTCTGTACTGCAGCATTCTCCCATACCTCTCCATTCAAATAATATTCTGATTTTCTATTCTTCTTGTCAAAGTGAACAACATCTGATTTCTCCGCACTACATTTCATTGCCAAATGTTTCTCCGCTCACTTAACTTGCCTTTATCTCTTTGCATCTTTGCATCCTCCTCATAACCTGCATTCCTGATGCTCCCTGATCTCAGAGAGTTGGAAAATTAGGCAGCTCCTGCCATTAGATAATCTGATGGTAGCAGAACAGGTTGGATTTAGGGAGGGAGGTCTCTCCACAGAGTATTGGCATCTTGTGGAGGGGTCTCATATACCTTTGGGGGAACCATAACCCCTCTGGAGGGGGAGAGATGATCTCATAGTTGGGCTATATACCATGGGGGAGGTGATATAACCTCTTGTGGGGTGCCGATCCTGTAGTGGGTTTGATCTTGGCACAGGTGTACCCACATGTCTACACCATACCCAGGGGTCTGCTCTGCGGAAGGTGGCAGAAGTTATCTTGAGGCGGTAGGAATTTTGAGGCAGCTTAAGTGAGCGGAGAAACATTTGGCAATGAAATGTAGTGCGGAGAAATCAGATGTTGTCCGCTTTGACAGGAAGAATAGAAAATCATAATATTATTTAGTTGGAGAGGTATTGGAAAATGCTGCAGTACAGAGGGATCTGGATGTCACTATACAGGAAGCACAAAACACTGATATAGTGATTGGAATGAGGGCCACATGGATCCACTGACTATGAATGGTCATATCTAACAGACAAGGCTCAATGAGTTATGAAGTGGATGACCAATGGGTTGATAAAATTACCATCTCAGTCTCTGGGCAAACAAGTAGGGAATAGTTCAAACAAAATTGAGTGTTATTGCACAAAGGTCTCTCTCTGCACTATATGGATTTTACAATTCTAACAGTGATCATCAGGTTTAGTTTAATGATGGGGAAGAGCTAGAATCAACTCAATGTCGAACCTCTGAACTGGAAGAGGACCAAATTGATCGGCATGAAAGAGCAGCTGGAAAAATGGTCCAAAAATTAACAGGAAAACAGAACAGTTGATGGTCTTTAAGGTGAAAATAATTCAGAGACATGCCAAATACATTCCAGTGTGAAAAGCTATTAAGAAGGAGCATTGTTTTAAAGTGAGTGGAGGTAGATATAGGGAAGACATCAGAGGTAGGTTCTTTACTCAGAGAGTGGTGGGGGCGTGGAATGCGTTGCCGGAGAGGGTACTGGAGCCGGCCTCATTAGGGGCATTCAAGCAGCTATTAGATAGGCATATGTATGGTAGTATAAGGTAGGGGTCAAGATTAGATATAGGTAAAAGTTTAGCTCAGCACAATGGACCGAAGGACCTGTACTGTGCTGTACCGTTTTATGTTCTATGAAAAGGCAAGTTGGGAGGGGTGGGGGCACTGAATTCCACAGGTTCACAACTCTGAGAGAAGTAATTTCTGACAAAGTCCTGATGAAGGGTTTCAACGCAAAATGTTGACTTTCCTGCTCCTAGGATGCTGTCTGACCTTTTTCAGCTTTACACCTATTGACTCTAATTTATCTTCACGTCTGATTTCGATCTGCCTTATCCTAAAACCACAACCTCTCACTTTCGACTGCCCTACATGAAGAAACACTGCCTCTGCATCAACATTCCTTTAACAACTTATAAACCTCAATAAGATTTCCTCTCATTCTTCTAAACTCCAGAGAGTCTGAAACTAATCAATCTCGCTTCAGAACAGAAACCCATCATCTCCAGAAGTAGTTGCAATCATAGTTATTCCTAGTCAGTTCCTATCTAATGCGATAATCCTTCCTAATTAACATTATCTATCACTCTCACTTCATGCCCTGAGTGCATCTGTGCTATTGCTATTTGCTGGTGACTCATTCCCCTGCCAATTCCATTGAAACCTCCTCCTTCAACATTCCCAATGTGTACATTATTCCTCGAACTGATGGAACAGATCATGAAGGCGAGCTGTTACTTGTGTTTGTGTGTCACCCATTTCGGTGATGTCATCTAGATTGTTGCAATTTATTGGATAAATCAATTGATCCATATCCCCATCCTTTTGGTTCTTTTATGAATTGTTGTAAATATCTGCAGCCGGGTTACTGTCCCTTGTGCTCGACGAACAAAAGGACATCTGTCTCATGGAGCTTTGGTAAAGGTTTGCTCAGTGGTTAGCACTGCTGCGTCACAAAGCCAGGAACCTGGGTTCAATTCCACCCTCAGGCAATTGTCTGTGTAGAGTTTGCACATTCTCTCCGCGTCTGTGTGGGTTTCCTCCGGGTGCTCTGATTTCCTCCCAAAGCCCAAAAAATGTGCAGGCTAGGTGGTTTGGCCATGCTAAATTTCCCACAGTGTCCAGGGATGTGTAGAAAAGTAGGAGATGGGTCTGGGTGGGATGTTCTGGAGGCCGGTGTGGACTTCTTGGGCTGTAGGAATTCTGTGATTTAACCATGAGAGGATGGATGTTAGGAATTTCTGCTCAGTTGTATGTATTGCTGTAATCAATTCTTTTTCTATCTTTAGCAACTGAAGAGGAAGAAAATGTCAATAAACGAGAAAAGGAGAGCAATGAATTGAAACCTAGATCAGCCTGAGGCACTGTTCCTACAAGTTGGACTCCCTGGATCTTGCTTCTCAGAAAACATCTACAAAGATGGAAATTAAAGATGTTCAGATTCAAAGTGAGGTGCCTCGTTCATGTTTAATCCTTCACTTACTCTCATTCATGGAGCTCTACCTGATCGAGAATGTACAATGGAGGTTTGAGGGTCTGTAGGTCAAGGGGAGGAAATTAAGCTTCCGTTTTGCCTTGGGCGTTTGTCAGACTCTGCCTGGAGGACTACATTCATTTCTGTTGCTGTGTTAGTGTCGGTCATTGCACATAGGGACTTGACAAGGTAGATGTGGAGAGATTGAGAGTCTAGGGCCAGAGGGCATCATCTCAGAATAAGGGGTCACACATTTCAGGCAGAGATGAGGAGCAACTCCTTCCCCCAAAGAGGAGTGTATCTGTGGAATTCTTACAACAGGGGTCTGTTTAGGTTGGGTCATTAAGTCTATTCAAGGCTGAGAGAGACAGGTTTTTAATCAGTAAAAGGATCAATGGTTACAGGGAACAGGCAGGAAAGTGGAGTTGAGGGTTAACTGTTCAGCCATGATTGCATTGAGTGGTGGAACAGACTCAATGGGCTGAGTGGCCTGTTCCTGCTGGTCTCATTCGTTTTGAATCCTATGACCGCGGAGGCTAATGCATTAAAATGGCTTAAAGGGTTAGATTATCAGGACAAGCTGCAAAAACATGGGTGGCCTATTCCCTCCGATCAGGAAAATCCAGACAAGAGGGCACCATCATAAAGCTCATAGGTCATTCAGGAGGAAGCATTTCTCTACTTAAAGGGCCTTGATTAGCCACTGTCGAAGATTGAAAATTAACTCCTCCACCACATCCTGTTCTGAGGTCTCAGCTAGCCCATATTACAGAGAAGGCAGTGGAAAGGCACCCAATAGAAACCGAGAGCTCCCTCGGAGATCTTCCATATTAGCCACTGGGAAGGCTGAAGCCACTTTTTGGACCCCATCACAATCTCAGTTTATAGGCCCTGATTCAAACTTCACTGATTCTGAACAAGATTATTCCCAACCTTGCCGTCCTATTAGTCAGTGAGCTAATGGATGTAAACATTCACAGGATGTGACTGCCACTGACTGAGCCAGCAATTATTGCCCAGCCCTGCCTGCCCTGGATAAGTTGGTGCTGAGATATCTTCTTGAACCTTGCAGGAACACCCATATTGCTGTTAGAACAGAGGTCCAGGGTTTTAACCCAGTAACAGCGGTACATTTCCAAGTCAGGATGGGGAGTGGCTCTGAGGGGAACTTTCAGGGGGTGGTCTTCTCATGTATCTGCTGCCTCTGTCCTTCCAGATGGAAGTGATTGTAGGTTTGGAAGATGCTATCTAAGGATTTTTGGTGAATTTCTGCAGTGCAACTTGTAAACGGTACACACTGCTGCTACTGAGCGTCGGTGGTGGAGGGAGTGGGATGTTTGTGGATGTGGTGCCAATCAAGCGGCTGCTTTGTCCTGGATGGTGTTGAGCTTCTTGAGTGTTGTTGGGGCTGCACCCATCCAGGCAAGTGGGGAGTATTCCATCACACTCCTGACTTGTGCCTTGTAGATGGTGCACAGGCTCTGGGGAGTCAGGATGGGAGTTGCACACTATAGGATATCTCTGACATGCAACATTTATAAACTTAGTTCAGCTTCACCCCTGTGACAGTTTCTAATCTCTCATCCACTGTAAACCTGACCTCATCTCACACTGTTTCCTGCATTCTAAATTGCACCGTATCCCTATCCCCTAATCGTATGTTTTCTCCTTCACCTACATTAGCTCCCAGTGTGGCATTACCTTTTCACTTTCACATTACCTACAAATTCACTTTCTAATCAGGAGATCTCTGTCACCCTCTGCAGCCCTACAGGCTGCTGATATTCTGAGGACCTCCTGCAATCTTACAACACAATGACAGCCCTGATTCCTTCAGCCATCACTCCCAGTATTAACCTGAACCTGTAAACTCCTGCTGGTCTCATTCATTTTGAATCCTATGACCGCGGAGGCTGATGCATTAAAATGGCTTAAAGGGTTAGATTATCAGGACAAGCTGCAAAAACATGGGTGGCCTATTCCCTCTGATCAGGAAAATCCAGAACAAGAGGGCACCATCATAAAGCTCATAGGTCATTCAGGAGGAAGCATTTCTCCACTTAAAGGGACTTGATTAGCCTCTGTCTCTGTAAACTCCTCCAAGCTCTCTCTCTTTGGATGTGAGCTGTGATGTAGACCTCTAGCTCAGTTTTGTTTCTGTGTTTGAGAGCAGCAACGAGAATTTTTCTTAAATACTCCATGCAGATTTGGTTTCCTTGTTTAAGGAAGGATAGAAATATGTTGGAGATGGCTCGGGGGTGGTTTACTCAAGTGATACCTGGAATGAGTGGATAGTATTGTGAGGAAGGGTTGGGCAGACTGGGCTTGCTTCTGTCCTGTACTGGGCAGCTACAAGGCTGCAGTCAGAATTAAGATCAACCTCTCATTTGTTGCAACCCAACAGGGAGGATTTAATTCTGATGCTGTGCACTCTATAAAAGCTCAAACGAGTCTGGACCAGCCTGGGGAGCCCTGGCTGAACATTCATCAATATCTCATGACTCATGACTTAAAGGAACGCTCTCCCAGTGCAACATGTACCAATTAGAATACATGATGGTGGGAATTTTGGAAGAGTGAGGCATGATTTGATTGAAAATTGATGGAAGAAACTTGACAAGGTGAGCGTGGAAAAGATGTTTCGTCTTTTGAATGAGTCCAGAAGTTGGGGTCACTTAAAGAGTCATAGAATCATACAGCATAGCAACAGGCCCTTCGACCCACCATGTCTGTGCTGAACAACAAACACAAAACTACACGAACTTCCCTGCACTTGATCAATAGCAGACCGTGAACTGGCATTTTAAGTTCTCGCCCCAGACATTTCTTAAATGTTGTGAGAGTACCTGCCTCCACCACTCTCACAGGCAGCACCTTCCACAGTTACATCACCATCCCAGTGAAAAATGTCGCTCTCAGACCTCCTCTTAGCCCCTTGGTCCTCACCTTAAACTAGTGTCCTCTGGTCTTATGGTTTGTCATGGGGATGAGATTCTCACAATCTACAGAGTCTAGACCTCTCGTAATTTTATGTACCTTAATCAGATTTCCCCTGCTGCCTCCAGGGAAAATGAACCCAGCCTATCCAGTCTGTCCTCATAATGGAGATTTTCCATCTCAGGCAATATCTTAGTGAGGCTGCTCTGCACCCTCTCTAGTGCAATCACCTCCTTCCGATAGTGTGGCATCCAGAACTGCACACAGTATCCCATCTGTGGCCCAACCAATGTATTATAAAGCTGGAACAAAACCTCCTTGTTTGTGTACTCTACATCCCGACTAATGAAAGCAAGCATCTCAGATGCCTTCTTCACCATCCTGTCTACCTGTGCTGACCGCTTCAGGGAGCAATAGATTTATACACTGAGATTTCAAAATAGGAGAGATTTAGAAATAGATTTAGAATAGATTTCAAAACCAGAGACAAGTAGAATGTTTTTCACTCAGAGTGTGGTTCAACTTTTGAACACTTTTTCAAAAGCGGGTGGAGGTGTGCCATTGGTTATTTTTAAGGTAAATAGATTCATTCAGGCAAATGCAACAAAGCAGTAGATGGGAATATGAAATTCCAACACAAACAGATCAGCCATGTTTTTACCGAGAGTGGAACAGGCTCAAAGGGCTGAATCATCGCTCTCTTAATCCTTATCATAGATTCCATACAGTATGGAAACAGTCCAACAAGTCCACACTGACCCTCAGAGGATCCCACCCAGACCCATCCCCCATAACCCACCTAATCCACACACCCCTGAACTCTACAGACAATTTAGCATGGACAGCCCATCCAGCCTGCACATCGTGGGAGGAAACTGGAGTTCCCAGAAAAAACCCACACAGACACGGGGAGAATGTGCAAACTCCACACAGACGGTCACCCTAGGGAGGAATCAAGCTCAAGGCCCTAGTGCTGACAGGCAGTAATGCTAAGAACTGAGCCACTGTGCCATCCTGAAAGCTCAACTCTGGTGGGAGCTTTATGATTAGATTCCCTACAGTGTGGAAACAGGCCCTTCGGCCCAACAAGTCCACACTGCCCCTTGAAGCACCCCACCCCAACCCATCCACCTATAACCTACACACCCCTGAACACTAGGGGCAATTTAGCATGATCGATCCACCTAGCCTGCACATCTTTGGACTGTGGGAGGAAACCGGAGCACCCGGAGGAAACCCACGCAGACACGGGGAGAATGTGCAAACTCCGCACAGACAGTTGCCCGAGGTTGGAATCGAACCCGGGTCCCTGGTGCTGTGAGGCTGCAGTGCTAACCACTGAGCCACCGTGCTGCCCTTATATGTTCACTCTTTACACTGTTTTCTCAACTTTGTAGAAACTTACCAAAGATCCTCAGTTGGCACTTTCCTAACACACGGCCACTTCCATCTAGAAGGACAAGGGCAGCAGAAAGATTCATAGAGTAATACATCATGGAAACAGGCCAATCCGCCCAAACTGGTCCATGCTGAGCATGGTGCCACTCAGCTAGTTTCAGTTGCCCACCTTTGGGTGATGTCCCTCTAAACCCTTCCCATCCATGTGTCACTCTGAATATTTTTTAAATGTTGCTATAGTACCCGCCTCAACTAGTTTCTCTGGCAGCCCATTTCATATACGCACCACTCTCTGTCTGAAGAAGTTGCCCCTCAAGTCCTTCTTAATCTTTCCCCTCTCACCTTTTTCAAAGTTTCAAATCCCTATCCCTGGGAATGAAGACTATATGCATTCATCCTATCTGTGCCCCTCATGATTTGAGATACCTAAATAAGGTCACCCTTCATTCTCCTACATTCCAAGGAATAAAATCCTATCCTGGCCAACCTGTCCCTATAACTCAGACCTATTAATCTTAGCAACATTGTCATACATCTTCTTTTCACACTTTCCAGTTTAACTATGTCTTTCCTATAACAGGGCGATCAAAACTGTACACAAAACTCCAAGTGCGGCCTCATCAATGACTTATACAACTGTAACACAATGTCCCAGCTCCTATACTCAACGCCTTGACTGATGAAGGCTAGCATGCTAAATGCCTTCTTCACCACCCTGTCCATCTGTGACACCGCTTTCAACAACTATGTACTTGTTCCACAAACTCCGCAGAACCTTACCATTTACTGTACAAGTCCTACCTTGGTTCGACTTTCCAAAGCGCAACACCTCACACTTATCTGTTTGAATTGCATTTGCCAATCATCAGCCCACTTCCCCATCTGATCAAGATCCCTCTGCCAGTTTTGATTACCTTCCTTGCTGTCAACAATACCTCCTAATTTTGTACCATTCGCAAACTTACTAATCACACCTTGTACATTCACATCCAGATCATTTCTATAAATAACAAATAACAAGGGTCCCAGCACCGACCCCTGTGGCACACACTAGTCACAGTCCTCCAGTCTGAGAAACAGACTTCAACCATCACACTCTGCTTCCTCCTTTGAGCCAATTTTGAGTCCAGTTAGCTAGCTCTCCCTGGATCCCATACAACCTAACCTTCATGACTAGCCTGCCATGGGAACCTTATCAAAGACTTTACTAACATCCATACAGACAATATCTACTGCCCCCTTGGTTACTCCTTCGAAAAACTCCAAAAGATTTGTCTGGCATGACTTCCCACACACAAATCCATGCTGACGATCCCTATTCAGACTTTGACAATCCAAATATTGGTTGATCCTGTCCCTCAGTATCCTCTCCAATAACTTGCCTGTCACCAATATTAGGCTTACTGGCCTGTAGCTCCCTGGCTTGTCTTTGTTACTTTTCTTAAACAATGGAACAACACTAGCCACCCTCCAGTCTTCTGGAACTTCATCAGTGGCTACAGATGAAGCAAAAATCTCTGCAAAGTTGTCTGCAATTTCTACCCCAGTCTCACACAATGTCTAAGGATGGACTCAATCAGGCCTCAGGTCTTCATCCACCTTAATCCAGCTTTAAGGCTGCAAACCCCTCCTCTCTGGGAATGTGTATGTGGTCCAAAACATCACTGAGGAGAAATACTCATTAAAAACCTCCCCCATCTCCTGTAGCCCCACACATAGACAGCCATGCTGATCTTTAAGGGGACCTATTCTCGCCCTAGCCACACTCTTACTCTTAATATAGCTATGGAACCTCTTGGGATGATCTTTAACCTTAGCTGCCAGATCAGTCTCATACCCTCTTTTTGCTCTTCTGATTTCCCTCTCGAATGTGCTCCTGCACTTTTTATAGTCATCTAGGGATTCACTTGAGCCCGACAGCTTAATCCCCAACGTGTGCCTGCTTGTTCCTGACCAGAGCCTCAATATCCCTCGTCAGCCAGAGTTCCGTAAACCTGCCAGCTTTTCCCTTCACCCTAACAGGGACATTTTGTCCCTGGGCTCTTGATACCACACTTTTAAAAGCCTCCCATTTGCCAGTTGTTCTTTTTCCTTTAAAGAGATTCACCCAATGAAACTGCTGCCAGATCCTGCCTAATGGCCTAAAATTGGCCCTGCTCCACTTTAGCACCTTAACTTGTGGACCTGTCCTATTCTTCTCCAAACTAAGAGAGTTATGGTCACTGGTCCCAAAGTGCTTTCCCACTGACACTTCAGTCACTTGCCCTGCTTCGTTCCCTGAGAGGAGGTCCAGTGTTGCACCTTCCTGAGTAGGGCCCACTACGTATTGATTTAGGAAACTCTTTTAGATACATTCTGGATAAGCATATGGACGTACATGGAATAGTGTAGGTTAGATGGGCTTGAGATCGGTAGGACAGGTCGGCACGACATCAAGGGCCGAAGGGCCTGTACTGTGCTGTAATGTTCTATGTTCTATGTTCTACATTTGACAAATTCCATCCCATCTGGGCCTTTTACACTCTGGGTGGCCCAGCCGATTCAGGGGAAATTAAAATCTCCAACAAAACCTCCTACAGGTATCTGCAACATCTCTACACATCTGCTCCTCTAGCACCTGCTGGCTACGTGGGGATCTAAAATACAGCCCCAACAGAGAGACTGTCCCCTTCTTGTTTCTAAGCTCTAACCATACAGCCTCATTTGATGACCCTTTAAGAATGTCCTCTCCAAGTAAAAGGGCAACTCCCCCTCATCACTTACTTGTACTTCTGTCAGGCCTGTAGCGTTCGCATCCAGGAACATTGAGCTGCCAGTCCTGCCCTTCTCTCAGCCATGTTTCTGTTATGGCGGTAATATCCCAGTCCCCAGAGCCAGTCCATGCTCTGAACCCGTCTGCCTTACCAATCAGGCCTTCTGTGTTGAAGTAAATGCATTTTAAACCCGGGTCTCTTCCGTCCCTTTACTGTACCCCTGCCTATCCTGAATAGTAAACAGACACATGGGAACACCACCCACTGCGAGTTCCCTTCCAAGCCATTCACCGTCCTGACTTGGAAATATATTGTTGTTCCTTCAGTGTCACTGGGTCAAAATCCTGGAATTCTAAGGGCATTTTGGGTCAACTTACAGCACCTGGACAGCAGTGGTTCAATGAGGCAGCTCACCCCACCACTTTCTCAAGGGGCAACTAGGGACAGGCTATAAATGCTAGGCCCAGCCAGCGACACCCACATCCCATTAAAGAAGCAGAATATAACTTTGCATTAAATTAAATCCGTTTTTCTTAGAATGCAGGCAGCTTCGCTGCAATGTTTGAGTAGGCAGCATCCTGGCCTACACAGACTTCAACCACCAACTCGCACCAATGAATTATTGCTGTTTCAGACAAGAAAATAACGTTTCCGGCAGAGTGGAATCTGATCGAAATAGTAAACAAGAAGCTTCTGGCCAGAAGCAAAAAACAAGGAAACCATTTCCTCCATCACAAAATCATATACTTTGCAGGCAATGATTTAAAGGCACAGACAGAAATATTGAGGAAGTTGTTTGAGACAAAAAAAGCATCTTGCTGATTTCAACTTTTCTTTAGAGCAGTTAAAATGGTTTTAAATATATATATTTTTTATGCATTCATGGGATTTGACGTTTTTTGGCTGTGTCACCACTTACTGGCCATCCCTTATCACACTGGACAAAGTGGTGGTGATAGTAGGAACTGCCGATGCTGGGGTCTGAGATAACACAGTGTGGAGCTGGAGGAACGCAGCAGGCCGGGCAGCATCAGAGGAGCAGGAACGCCGACGTTCTGGGTCAGGACCCTCCTTCGGAAAATAATGGCAGTGCGCTGCCTTTTTGATCTGCTAATATTCCTTCAGGTGTACACGCATCTACAATGCTGTTCCGAGAGGCCACCAGGTTTTTGAGGATGAAGAGGGCTGAACCTTGCATTGTTTTCGCGTAAGTCCCGAATTTCTCCGGCCTAGTGAGACTTCCTGCCAGTATTTACCAAATGTGTCTCATTAACTACTGAGCCCCTCCAAAATGTCACCTCTCTTGTTGGATTCCACTGCCATTTCACCACACACCATTCCTGGAATAGCTCATCACTCTCTGGATACCTGCCCAAAAACAGCAACTCTCTCATCTGCACCCATCTTTAAAAGGCCACAAAGACATAAAATGTACAAAACAGATTTCAACTTTCCCGCGCTTCCTGTGACCCACTTGACATTAGGTAGGCTGTCTCCACAAGGGGCTCTGGACCAACCAACACCTTCGCTTCACAACGCTGAGGAACAGTCACCGAACCCAAAACATCAACTCTGACTTTTTTCTTCACAGATGCTGCCAGACCTGCTGAGCTTTTCCAGAAACTTCTGTTTTTTCATTCACAGTCCATTGTAATTGTGCCACTCAGGGCCTACTGCGACCACCACAGCCGAAGCCCAATTTCTCTGATTGCGACGCCAACCGCAGGTGCCCCCTTCTCCACCGATGTCACTGTGGTGCCCATTCCACCCCCACTTCACCACTAATGCCAGATCCAACCCAACGTGAAAGCCACTGCTCCTCAGGCACCATCTGTAGCCACTGGGCCTACCTCGCTGACGTCGCCTCCATCAACGTCGCGGCTGCTGATGCTGATGTCGGATCCCACGCTCGCCTATTCGCCAACTCCTCCGCAGCCATCTTGCCGGAATCTTCCACCACGGGTCCGCTTTGGGCCCACTCAAGTCCATGCTGGGCTCAGTCACCGACATCAATCTGTCGTCATGTCTGAGCTCTTCATGGGAGGTACATGTAAGAAGGATAAAAGGAAAAGAGAAGAAAGTGAAAAAGAACATGAAGAAAAGTGGGCAGATGAACCCTGGGTGCAGGAGGTCTATTCCACTGCCATCTTGGGTAAACATTAGCAATCCGGCATTGCCCTTCACCAGTAATATCACGGCACAGTGACACTACCCGTTGCTGATATTCCATCGCACATTCATGCCCATTCAGTGTTATTTAAAAACCAGACCATGGCGCGTACCTGACCTCAGCTTCATTCTGTCCAAACACCTCCTCTAAGTCAAAGATAGTGAGAACAGCCAATGCTGGAGTCTGAGAGACCACAGTGTGGAGCTGGAGGAGCACAGCAGGCCAGAAAGCATTAGAGGAGCAGGAAAGCTAACTGCCCATCTGTGCCCAGTGCCCATTGGAGACCCACTGCTTCTCCTTGTCCAGTACTAGATCTCATCTCAGACAGGCAAGAAATCAGGCCATTCCAAACAAGAGCTTTTATTTACAGCAGCAAAAACAAACAAAACCAAGACAAACAGAGGCAACATCTTGCTCCCAAACCAACCCTTCAACTTGCCGTGGAATCCAGAACAGACATTTACATGATAGGTGATGAGGTGGCGCTCTCCAACTCCCTCATCCCCTATGGAAGTCTCACATGTTATGGGTTACCTTGGCCAGCACTGGCCTCTTTCTAAGTCATTGCTGTAAGCTTCACCCCATTCAGATGCCAATGGTGAACATGCAAAGACCAGCAGCATGATGGATGTTGCTTCTGACCACCCTTTGTACCCTAAGCACGGCCATTCTGCATGCATTGCAAATGGATGAAGAAACAACAGCAAATTATAAGTAGCTGGAGTTAGCAAATGTCTGCTTCATATATTTGCCCCTTCAATGTCCTAGTGCCGAGGAGACATGAATCCCTGCTCTTCTACCCACTCTGGGCAGGAAAGGCCACTTGTGGCAAGCATTGTCACTGCCAGGCCCACGCTTGGCACTAGGTAACCCCCCAGAGCCTTCATTTCCTCTGAGGTTTTGAAGAAGTTGTGGCCCAGACCCGAAACATTCGCTCTTGATTCTCTCTCTGCAGACGTTGCCATACCTGCTGGATGTCCCCAGTATTATCTGTGTTTGCACTAGAAAGTGTCACAAGGCCACTCCGAAGGTTAGAGAGAGTCACCACAGAGCCAGAAGAAAGGTTGTCACGAATCCACCCCTTCTCAGCTTAGACACCACAAATCTCCATCAAGATTGAAAGAAGTCTATATTGCAACATAACCCAGAAGAGCTGTGTGAGGTCTTGGTGAGGTTAGATAAGACAGCAAGTGTTACATCTTCTGCCTTTGCATTGGACAGGCACTGTGGGACAGCTGATGGGGCGACTGGGGAGTCTACCAGGACATATGGAGTGAATAATTTCTTTGGAATGCTGAAAGCACAAACATACTTACAGGTGATGGAAAAAAAATCCATTGAGCGAAGAGACTGGTGGGGAACTGATGAACTGCGTCCGTGAGATAGTATCCTGACAAGCTGTAGTATGAGAGAGTCAGCAAGATAGCCGTGAGAATTAATGGACTTGTGTTGAATATTCATAACCTAATATCAAATGGAGACCGAGAAGTCAAGTAAGCGTAGGAGAGTGTCACAGATGGCCATGTGAGAGTTAGCATGGATTAGCCATGCTAAATTGTACCATAGTGTTCAGGGATGTGCAGGCTACGTGGGTTAGCCATGGGAAATGCAGGGTTACAGGGATAGAGTAGTGGAGTGGGTCTGGGTGCGATGCTGTTCAGAGGATTATTGTGGACTTGATGGGCCGAAAGGCCTGCTTCTGCGCTGCAGCAATTCTATGTGAACTGATAATATAAAGGCAGCTTGCCACCACCTCTGAAGAACCTATGGGATTAGCAGTAAAACTGGGCTAGCCACATTCCATGAATAAACAATAAAATGACAACACACATAAAACCTGAGTGAAGTTATATTTTGAAGCAAAGTATGGAGCTGGATGAACACAGCAGGCCAAGCAGCATCTTATGAGCACAAAAGCTGACGTTTCGGGCCTAGACCCTTCATCAGAAAAGGGGGAGGGGGAGTGGGTTCTGAAATAAATAGGGAGACGGGGGAGGCGGACCGAAGATGGATAGAGGCCCTTCGTAGAGTTTTGAGTCATACAAAGCTCTATACCTCAGGCCATTCAACCCCTTTAGTCCTTTCCAGTCAATAACATGCCCCTTACTATTCCAAACCCATTTTTAGCCCTTGGCCCATAGCCTTCTATGTTTTGGAACCACATCTGTACATCTAAACCTTTCTTCAATGTGATGAGGGTTTCTGCCTCTCTCACCTTTACAGACTGTGACATTCAGATTCTCATCACCCTCTGGGTAGAAAAAGTTTTTCCTCACATCCCCTCTAAACCTCCTGCCCTTTCCCTTAAATCTATGCCCCTGGCCATTGAACTACCTTTGTGGTTATCTTACGTTGTGTTAGCATTTGTCCAAGATTGGGAAGCTTTCCAACAATGTCAGAAAATGTTCACTGGTGATAATATACTCCCTGGCCTGTTAACTGTCTTGTCTTTGCAAGGCAGCCTTTGTGAGGCTGAAGGCTTGCTGTGAGCTTGACTTGTTTTTGTAGTTCATGATTTCCCTCTGTGCCCAGCTTTTCTGTTTCCACACATACCTAACCTTTCACATGCTCGTAGTATTTTGGATTTATCCTGATCTCAGTCTCTTTCTCTATTATGTAAAGAGTTGGAATCTCACAGCGCAGAAATCCACATGGTCACTTATGCCTGAGAGGGAGACAACAGGAACTGCAGACGCTGGAGAATCCAAGATAACAAAGTGTGAGGCTGGATGAACACAGCAGGCCATGCAGCATCTCAGGAGCACAAAAGCTGACATTTTGGGCCTAGAACCTTCATTAGAGAGGCTCAACCGATCCAATGGAGGTTTACAAAGACAGATGAGCTAAATGAAGAAGAGAAGATACAGTAGGAGTTTGATTCATGTTGGAGATTTCCCAATTTTCCCTAAAAGGGGGCAGCACACATTGCCTGTGGAAGGGGATGATAAGTGTGGGGAGACTCCATGAGGGATGAGCCTATAGTTAGGCTCTGGTGAAGGGATTCAATGCTATGAACCAAAGACAGGGAGATGAGTTAGGGTACTGACCAACAACGACATTGCATGGTGGAATGGATCAAGGGGCTGAATGGCCTGCTGCTGCTCCAATGTAAGAAATTTGATGGGTGGCGAGGCTCATGCATATCCCGAAAGTTAATTGGGAGTTGTCAAGATAAAAACTGATCTTGTAAAGATAAAAACTGATGCACCATTTAGAAGAATTTCCAACATATTCCTGGACTCAATGAAATGAAATTGAATGTTATCATTGGATTACACAGCAGTTGGGCATCTTTATAAGCTTGTGGTCAAACAGCGATGGAGTGATGGTAATGTTGGGCCAAACAGATCCATGATCAGATGACAGAGCAGACATAATGGGATGAAGGGCTTAATTCTGCTCCTACATCTTATGGTGTTACATGTTTCACAATCTCATTCTCCTCTCTCTCTCTCTCCACAACATATGACCCTTTGCTAATCAAAGACCTATCTATCCCTCTCTTAAACCACTCTCAATGAATTGGCCTCTACGGCCCCATCCATGGTAATGGGTTCCACTGATACACCACACTCTGGCCGAAAACATTCCTCCTCATCTCAGTTCAAAAGGGTTGATTCTCTCATGTGAGCCAATGCAGCAAAGATGTACAGGCCAGTAAAGTATTCTGGTGGTGAGTCAAACAGCTTCAAACTTATTCTCGCAACAAGGGGGGAATGGGAGTCATCGCCTGGACACATAAAGACATCCCAGGCCAAGGGCACTACATGGTATCACAGAGTCAGCCCAACTCCCTGGCTGAAAGGTTTTGTCCAGACACATCTGGGAGAGTTCACTGCTTTCAGCTCCTTTTATTACATTCCTCACATTACACAGAGATTACGTTCATTTTCTGCTTGTGCGAGCTGCAATCTAGGGAAACATGAAATATCACAAAAACTTTCTCACGTCAGACATTTTAGTGTCAACAATTAAATCCATGACACAATGTGAGGCTTTCCATATCTGCAAACAAATCAGGTCTTTGTAAGTCACCGCAGTGCCATAGGTCTCCAGGGAGTCACTGCGATTGTGTTCCAGATGTCTTCCTGACCTTTGCTCGGACCCACAGCTCCCGCGCTTTCTTCCTGAACTGCTTTCCAACAAGGACATAGAGCACAGGGTTGATGCAGCTGTTGGTACAGGCCAAGAAGGTAGCAATCTGGCTGCCGTTACTAATCGCACTTGTTAAGGAGCAGCCCTGCAGGATGTTTGTAAACTGAAAGATCCTGAGGAACTGGAGCAGTTGAAAAGGCAGCCAGCAAATGACAAAGACCAAAAGGACAGCGAACACCAAGGTGGTGGCCTTGTTTTCCTTGCTCGCTTGCTTGAAGCATTGCATTTGGTTGTTTCTGAGGACATTTAGGATCTGAAAGGTGCAGAAACTGATGATGGTTGCAGGAATGAGGAAGCCGATGACCATCATCACAATGTCCATCTTCAGTATCCAGTAATGATTAGGGTAATCGAGTAGGCAAGCAGACATGTTCAATTCTTCCACATGGATCACTCTTCGGAATATGATGCTGGGGCTACTCATCAGCAAGCTGAACATCCAGATGATGAAGCAGTTGACCTTGGCACATGAGAGTGTCCGTATTCTGCCGTGATATAGGACTTTCACAAGAGCGAAGTAGCGGTCGATGCTGACCATCACCAGGAAGTAGATACTACCGTAAAAGTTCATGTAAATCACTGAGTTGACATAACGGCACAGGAACTCTCCAAAAGGCCATTTGTAGTGGAGGGCAATGTTAACGGCCCAGAAAGGGAGGCCAGCCAAGAGGAGCAGGTCAGCCCCAGCGAGATTCCCCAGGTATAGCTCTGGCACCGTGCAACGTCCTTTCTGTAAACACAAGACCATCAGGACAAAGCTGTTGCCTGCAATGCCAATGATGCACACGGCCATGATGTAAATAGGCTGAAAGGTGTACATCCACTCCCAGAAATTGCCTTCAGGGCAAGGGAGTGTGTCATTGGAGCTGTCGATGGTGCTGAGATTTGAGGACATTGCCAGGGACTGGTTGGGAGCTGTGTGGACAGTCATTAGGGCACTGCCTGTGAGAAAAGAAACAGCGAACAGTTAGCTTTTCTGCTAAGGATAAAGAATTGTGAGAAGATCATGAAGCTGTAGATTTGCTGTCCAAGCCGGTACGTTTGATTGCAGATGTTTCCTCACTCTGCTAACTAACATGGTCAGTTCCCCTCCAGTGAAGCACTATCCCACTTGTTATTTATATGTCTGGTACCTAGGGGCCTGAGGAGTAACCCCTATGTATCAGGGTAGCCCACAAACCAACAACCACCCTGCGACAGCTACTTACCAACATAAAAGTTCCCAGACCCACAACCAATAAAACCAACATAATGTACAAAATACCATGGAAGGACTGTGAGGAACATTACATAGGTGAAACTGGAAGAAAGCTGACAATAAGGATAACAGAAACACCAACTAGCCCCCAAGAGGCATGACCAATTCTCACTGGTCTCAATGTGCAGAAACAAGGAAGGACACAGATTTGACTGGGTCAATCCATCAGTAATGACTCGAGCCACACACAGAGACATGCCAGTGACTTCCATGAGGCCTGGCCTTCAAACCTGAACTCCATCAACACACACATTGAACTGGACCCAATATCCAAACCATTGAAGTAAAGAACCAAGAACGATGCCAACCACGCCAGCAATCTGGGTTATATAATCAGCAAGTGAAACAACACCGATGTTTCACCGGGGGTGCACTGACGATGTTACCATGACCAAACTTTTGCAGCCAAACCCACCAGCTCAGCGAATGAGTTTACAACTTCATCCACAACCCAAGCTACAAATCTTCTCACGAACCTGGCCGTGCCGATCTCAGCAGAGACCAACAGCACTTTCTAAAACAACAGAGAAGCAATGAATAAAATCTGTTATTTGCAAACTGAATGAAGTGATGCTGTTCTTCCCTTCAAAATCTAGAACCTTTGGCCAATTTTCTGGGGACACAGATTGAGCCCCACCTTGACAAATGGTGAAATGAGAATTCAAGAAAATCTGGAATGAAGAGCTGCTCCAATGATAACCCTGAAACCATCACAATTGTTGGAAACACCCATTTGGTTCACCAATAGCCTTTAAGGAGGGAAATCTGCCAGCCTTACCTGGTCTGGCCTACATGTGACTCCAGATCCACAGCAATGTGGTTGAATCTGAGCTGGCCCTGGACAGTTAGGGATGGACAATAGAATGGTGGCCTGCCTAGTGAGATGCATGTCCTATGAATGAATTAAGAAATGACTGTGCAATAGTCAAACAAAAGAAAGAGTATGTCTGGATAACCCGTACATCCGATAATCCAGGATAAGTACGCAGCATGAATTCACGGGTGGTTGCGGCTAACAGTTAATTATAAATTACATACTGAAGGCAGATACACCTAAGTCAGACCTTACAAATTGTGTGCAAATTTACACAGCACATAAATTACTCAAAAACCTCCAGCGTAACATGAGCAAGGAAACCTCTTGCTTGTTACCTTCTCTGAAATAACCTGATTGCTAATTGACAGCAGCACATAGCAAGCAGATCACCATGGGCTCAGTCTCCGCCAATCTTGCACACCTCTGCAGAATGTCCCCAGCTCAGTGTGGGCAATGTCGATCCAGGCGCAGCTACAGTTCTTCCATTAATACTGATTCTCAGCATCTACTGTTAGCCCCTGTCTTCTTCAACCTGCCTGTGATGTACTCCCACCATCATTAACTTACAGACTCATAGAGCTGGATAGCACAGATACAGGCTCTTACGGACATCTTGTCCGTGCCGACTGGATATCTTAAATCTCATCCCATTTTCCAGCATTTTGCCCATACCCCTAGATAAATTTGACATGGCTGTTTGGCATTGACAAAGTGCAGCGTGCTGTGTACGTCTCTCTGCCCCGAGGACATGCATTCATGTCATCAGGCTGCCTTTCAGAAAGTACTTTCTCAAACACATTCCAGACAACACCAAAATGTTGCAGATAGTAGAAATCCAAAATGCAGAAACTCAGCAAATCTGGCAGAAAGGAGAAACGGGGCGAGCTCTCCCCCAGGAACGTTAATTGCATCACAGTAAAACCTTCACTATCTTTGTAAGCCTGCCCTGACTGATCAATTCACTGATTGCTATTCCCAACACTTCCCCCCACCACCCCCCCGCCTCTCTCTCTCTTTCCCTGGGAAGTACAGATACAAGGAATCCCCCAGTTGGCTCTCACTTTCAGGGGGTCTAACTGCTCTCCACCTGGTGGGCAGTGAGGGCAAATGTTCCCTGAATTTGCCACAGACAGGGGTGTCTGCTATACAGTGCACCCGTGGATCAGCTGTTGAGAACCCGCCTCAGGGATTCCCATGGAATTGAAAAGCAGGGTCGTGGGCAGCAATCGGGGAGAGAGAAGTGGGCACTTACCGAGTAAAGACTCTAGCATCTGTGAAAGAGCAGATACCCCAGAAAAGGGCAAAGTGGCTGAGAGGGGAGGGCAGTGTCCCCGCTGGGGAGTGGCAACTGCACGGGACCCTCTCCTGTAGCTCCGCTCACTCTCACGGCTGGCTCCTCACAAACTGCTGTTGTCTGAGCAATTAGCACAAAGAAAGCAATTCCCCCTGAGTGCGCAGAGGAAGTGCCTGTCAGCGGCATCAGCCAGCCCTCAGTGTGGGGAGGACACAGATGTGAAATGGGACAGTCACTCCCTAACGCATACAATAAAATCAGGCACAGAAAAAATGCCAGTTCCAAATCTCCGTCCTGGTTACAGAGCATTCTGCCTTGGAATGACGGAATCGCTACAGTGTGGTGGCTGGCTATTCGGCCCATCCTGAGATTCCAAAGATTACCTCTGACCCACCCCAGCCCTGTATTTCCCCATGGCCAATCCACCCTAACCTGCACATCTTTGGACTGTGGGAGGAAACCAGCGCACCCAGAGGAAACCCACGCAGACACAAGGAGAACAGGCAGTCACCCATGGGTGGGATCAAACTAACGTCGCTGGCACTGTGCAGCAAAGGTGCTAACCAGTCAGCCACCCCACTACTCACTACCTTCACGATCACAGGAATTGGCTGCAACAGCACTTTCACCATTTAGAGTCATAGAGCTGTACAGCTCGGAATCAGGCCCTTCGGCCCAACTTGTCCATGCCAATCAGATCCTAGATAACAGTGTGTGGAGCTGGATGAACACAGCAGGCCAAGCAGCATCATAGGAGCAGGGAAAACTGACGTTTCAGGAGGTTCTGAAATAAATAGGGAGGGGGGGGGAGGCAGAGAGAAGATGGATATGGGAGTAGATAGGAGGAGAGCAGACAGACCAGCCAAAGAGGCGTGATGGAGCCAGAAAAGGTGAGTGTAGGTGGGGAGGTAGGGAGGAGATAGGTCAGTCCAGGAAGGACAGACAGGTCAAGGGGGCGGGATGAGGTTAGTAGGTAGGAGATGGGGGTAAGGCTAGAGGTGGGGGGAGGGGATGGGTGGGAGGAAGAACAGGTTAGGGAGGCGGGGACGAGCTGGGCTGGTTTTGGGATGCAGTGGGGGGAGGGGATGAGCTGGGTTGGTTGTGTGGTGCAGTGGGGGGAGGGGACGAACTGGGCTGGTTTTGGGATGCATTGGGGGAAGGGGAGATTTTGAAGCTTGTGAAATCCACATTGATGCCATTGGGCTGCAGGGTTCCCAAGCAGAATATGAGTTGCTGTTCCTGCGACCTTCGGGTGGCATCATTGTGCCACTGCAGGAGGCCCATGATGGACATGTCATCGAAAGAATGGGAGGGGGAGTGGAAATGGTTTGCGACTGGGAGGTGCAGTTGTTTATTGCGAACCGAGCGGAGGTGTTCTGCAAAGCGGTCCCCAAGCCTCCGCTTGGTTTCCCTGATTTAGAGGTGGCCACACCGGGAACATTGGCAGATGTGCAGGTGAATATCTGCTTGATGTGGAAGGTCTTCTTGGGGCCTGGGATGGGGGTGAGGCGGGAGGTGTAGGGGCAAGTGTAGCATTTCCTGCGGTTGCAGGGGAAGGTGCCGGGTGTGGCAGGGTTGGAGGGGAGTGTGGAGCGAACAAGGGAGTCACAGAGAGAGTGGTCTCTCCGGAAGGCAAATAAGAGTTGGGAGGGAAGAATGTCTTGGGTGGTGGGGTCGGATTGTCGATGGCGGAAGTGTCGGAGGATGATGCTTTGGATACGGAGGTTGGTGGTATGTGAGGACGAAGGGGATTATCTTTTGGCGGTTATTGCAGGGAAGAGTTGTGAGGGATGTGTTGCGGGAAATGCGGGAGACGCGGTCAAGGGCATTCTCAACCACTGAGGGGGGGAGGTTGCAGTCCTTGAAAAACAAGGACATCTGAGATGTACGAGAGTGGAATACCTCATCCTAGGAGCAGATGTGGCAGAGCCGAAGGAATTGGGAATAGGGGATGGAATTTTTGCGGGAAGGTGGGTGGGCGGAGGAGTATTCTCGGTAGCGGTGGGAGTCAGTGGGCTTGAAATGGACATTGGTTTCTAGCTAGTTACCTGAAATGGAGACTGAGAGGTTCAGGAAGGTGAGGGAGGTGTTGGAGATGGCCCAGGTGAACGTGAGGTTGGGGTGGAAGGTGTTGGTGAAGTGGATGAACTGTTCGAGCTCCTCTGGGGAGCAAGAGGCGGCGCCGATACAGTCATCAATGTAACGGAGGCAAAGCTGGGGTTTGGGGCCTGTGTAGGTGCGGAAGAGGGACTGTTCCACGTAACCTACAAAGAGGCAGGCATAGCTTGGGCCCATGTGGGTACCCATGGCCACCCCCTTAGTCTGTAGGAAGTGGGAGGAATTGAAGGAGAAATTGTTGAGGGTGAGGACGAGCTCGGATAAGCAGATGAGGGTGTCGGTGGAGGGGGGACTGGTTGGGCCTGGGGGACAGGAAGAAGCAAAGGGCCTTGAGGCCATCTGCATGAGGAATACAGGTGTAAAGGGACTGGATGCCCATGGTGAAAATGAGGTGTTGGGGACCGGGAAATTGGAAGTTTGGGAGGATAATAAAGTGTGAAGCTGGATGAATACAGCAAGCCAAGCAGCATCTCAGGAGCTAACATTTTGGGCCTAGACCCTTCATCAGAGAGGGGAGTGGGGAGAGGGTTCTAGAATAAATAGGGAGAGAGGGGGAGGCAGACCGAAGATGGAGAGAAAAGAAGATAGGTGGTACAAGAGAGTTGCAGTGGGAGAGAGATTCCCTGAGGTTGGTCCGGAGGGTAACTTCTTCAGGTTAGGCATCCCTGGAAGAGGCTTCACAGTGAGGTTAAAATTGTATCAAAGATAACTCATTTTCTCTGAAGTCCTGGAGGAGGTGGAGGGCATGGTTGGTGTCACAGACGTAGGTAGGGAGTTCCTGGAGCCAAAGGGAGAAAATGAAGTCTAGATAGGTGGAGATGAGTTCGGTGGGGCAGGAGCAGGCCGAGACAATGGGTCAACCAGGGCAGGCTGGTTTGTGGATTTTGGGAAGGAGATAGAAGCGGGCAGAGCGGGATGAGGGAACAATGAGGTTGGAGGCTGTGGGAAGGAGGTCACCTGAAGTGATGAGGTCGTGGATGGTCTGGGAGATGATGGTTTGGTGTTTGGGGGGTGGGGTCATGATCAAGGGTATGGCAGAAGGAGGTGTCGGAGAGTTGGCATCTGGCCTCAATAATGTAGAGGTCAGTGCATCATACGAAAACTGCGCCTCCCTTGTCTGCGGGTTTGATGGTGAGGTTGGGGTTGGGAGCGGAGGGAGCGGAGGGCTGCCCGTTCTGCGGGGGAGAGGTTGGGGTGGGTGAGAGGGGCGGAGAGGTTGAGGTAATTGACGTCTCGACGGCAGTTGGAGATGAAGAGGTCGAGGGGGGGTAGGAGGGGGTGCATTGGAGGTCAGTGAAGAGCTCAGTAGGATGGAGGGTCAGGCTCATGGTTGAGGAAGTAAGCTCAGAGGAGAAGAACTGCTCAACATCCAAACGACTGGTATTCGTTGATGTGTGCGTGGAGGGGGACAAAGGTGAGCTCCTTGCTGAGGACTGACCGTTCGTTCTCAGTCAGGGGGAGGTCTGGGGGGATGGTGAAGATGCGGCAGGGCTCAGTGTGGCTGTCTCCTCTGCAGCTGCTGGCTGTAGAGGCTGTGGGCAGAGTTGCATCGTTGACAGTGGGCGGAGTTGCCCCCCCCCCTCTCTCCCTATTTATTTCAGAACCTCTTCCCCCTCCCCCATTTCTGAAGAGGGGCCTAGGCCCGAAACGTCAGGCTTCCTGCTCCTCTGATGCTGCTTGGCCTGCTGTGTTCATCCAGCTCTACACCTTGTCATCTTGGATTCTCCAGCATCGGCAGTTCCTACCATCTGTCCCAACTGGATCCTAAACTGATCTGTTCCCATTTGCCAGCATTTATCGATATCCCTCTAAACCCTTCCTCTCCATGTACCCATCCAGATGCCTTTTAAATGCTGTAATTGTACTGGCCTCCACCACTTCCTCTGGCAGCTCATTCCATATATGCACCACCCTCTGTGAGAAAAAGCTACCCCTCAGGTTCCTTTTATATCTTTCCCCTCTCACTTTAAATTTATGCTCCTCTGGTTTTGGGCTCCCACACTATGAGAAAAAAAAATACATTGGTTATTCACGCTATCCATGCCCCACATAATTTTATAAGCCTCTATAAGGTCACCCCCTCAGCCTCCAATGCTCCAGAGAAAATTCAGCATCTCCCTATAACTCAAACAGTCCCACCCTGGCAACATCCTTGTAAATCTTTTCTGAATCCTTTCAAGTTTACTAATACGCTTCCAAAAGCAGGGAGACCAGCATTGCATGCAGTATTCCAAAAGTGGCCTCAACCAATGTCCCGTACAGCCGCGACATGACCCCCGAACTCCTGTACTCAATGCACTGACCAATAAAGGCAAATGTATCATGCGCCTTTTCTGCTGTGCTGTCTGCCTGCAACATCACTTCTGTGAAAATAAAAACCAAAAGAATTGCAGATGCTATAAATCAGGCACAAAAACAGAAATCGCTGGAAAAGCTCAGCAGATCTGTCAGCACCTGTGAAGAGAAATCAGAGTTAATGTTTTGGGTCCGGTGATCCTTCGGTAGAATTTTTTTCCATTCCAATCTTATTTCTTGCCCGTTGACATTCATTTCACCGAGACTCCTGGTGTTTGACCAGGTATTTGCTAAAACCCGTTTCCACAGTCATATCACATTCCTCAGTGACTGACTCCAAGCAGTTCTGAGGAAGGGTCATCGGACCCAAAATGTTAACTCTGATTTCTCTTCACAGATGCTGCCAGAGCAGCTGATCTGAGCTTTTCCAGCAACTTCTGTTTTAGTTCCACTTCCAAGGAACAATGAATTTGCACCCCAAGGTCCCCACCATTAATTCCTGCCCTGATTTGCCCCACCAAAATGCAATACCTCACATTTGTATAAGTTAAACTCCATCTGCCACTCCTCGGCCCATTGGCCCATCGACTCAAGGTGCTGTTGTACCCTGAGATAAACTTCTTTGCTGTCCATTGGACCACCAATCTGCAAACTTGCTAACTTTACCTCTTATTTTCACAAACAAGTCATTTATATAAATGATGAAAAACAGTGGACTCAGCACCAATCCTTGAGACACAGCACTGGCCCAAAACACAACCCTCCCCCAATCTCTGTCTCCTGACCTCAAGCCAATTTTGTATCCAAATGGCTAGCTCCCCTGGATTTCATGCGATCTAATCTTGCTAAAGTAGAACCCCTTGTGGAAAGCCTTGATGAAGTCCATATAGGCAGTGTCTACCTCGCTGCCTTCATCAATCTGTTTCTTCCCAATTCTTCAAAGAACTCAATCAAGTTAGTGAGACATGATTTCAAACTCACAAATCCCTAATCAGTCCTTGCCGTTCCAAATGCATGTAAATCCTTTCCCTCAGAGTTCCCTCCAACAACTTACACATCACTGATTTCAGGCTCACTGGTCTATAGCCATAGAATCGTCAAATCATACAGCATGGAATCAGACCCTTCAGTCTAATTCGTCCATGCTGACCTGATGCCCTAATAAATCTAGTCCCAATTTCCATCATTTGGCCCATATCTTTCTAAAGCCTCCCTATCCATATACCATCCATATGCCTTTTAAATGCTGTAATTGTACCAGCCCCCACCACTTCCTCTGGCAGCTCATTCCAAACACGCACCACCCTCAACATGAAAAAATTGCCTCTTGGGCCCCTTTTAAATCTTTCTCCTCTCACCTTACAATCTCCTGGCTTTTCCTTCCCACCCTTCTTAAATAATGGCACTACATTTGCCAAACTCCAGTCTTCCAGCACTTCATCCGTGGCTATTAATGATGCAAATATCTCAGCAAGAAGCCCAGCAATCATTTTCCTACCTTTGCACAAAGTTCTGGGATGCACCTGATCAGGTCCTGGGGATTTATCCACCTTTATGAATTTTAAGATGTCCAGTACCTTATCCTCTATAAAATGAGCACTTTTCAAGGTATCTCTACTTATTTCATATCCTTCCATATCCTTCACCACTGTAAATGCTGACACAAAATACTTGTTTAGTATCTCATCCATCCCCTCTGTGTCCACACACAGATGGGCTTGTGAATCTTTCACAGGTTCTATTCTCTCCCTGGTTATTCTTCTTCCCTTAATATATTTGTAGAATCTCTTCGGATTCTCCTTAACCCTGTCTGCAAAAGCTATCAAATATCACCCTTTTTTGCCCTCCTGAATTCTCTAATAATTATACTCCTCGAGGGATTCACTTGATCCCAATTGTCTATATCTGACATATGCCTCCTTCTTATATGCACTGTGCTAAATCATCACCAATGATCAGAAGAATGATAATGGGAACTGCAGATGCTGGAGAATCCAAGATAATAAAATGTGAGGCTGGATGAACACAGCAGGCCAAGCAGCATCTCAGGAGCACAAAAGCTGACGTTTCGGGCCTGGACCCTTCATCAGAGAGGTAGGAATTAATGGGTCCTTTTCAAATTGGCAGACAGTAATTGGTGGGATGCCACAGGGATTTCTGCTGGGGCCCCAGCTATTCATAATCTATACTAATGATTTGGATGCTGGAACAAAATGCATCATTTTTGCAGATGATACCAAGTTGGGTGAGAGGGTGAACTGTGACAAGGATGCAGAGTTCCTTCAGCATGATCTCAACATGTTGGGTGACAGAGCAGATCAATGGCAGATTCAGTATAATTTGGAAAATGTGAGGTTATTCACTTTGGAAGCAAAAATAAGGAGGCAGATTACTACCTGAATGGCTGTAAATTGGGAGAGGGGGAGTGTGAAGGGGACCTGGGTGTCCTTGTGCACCAGTCGCTGAAGGTAAGCATGCAGGTGTAGCAGGTGGTAAAGAAGGCAAATAGGATGTTGGCCTTCATTGCGAGAGGTTTTGAGTACAGGAGCAAGGATGTGTTGTTGCAGTTATACAGGGCCTTGGTGAGACCACATCTGGAATATTGTGTGTAGTTTTAGTCTCCTTTTCTGAGGAAGGATGCTCTTGCTCTTGAGGGAAGGTTTACCAGGCTGATTCCAGGGATGGGGAGAGATTGACTAGGAGAGTTTTCGCTGGAGTTGACATGAATGAGGAGAATCTCATAGAAACTTATAAAATTCCAATAGGGTAGATGCAGGGAGGATGTTCCCGATGGTGGGTGTGTCCAGAAGCAGGGGTAACAGTTTGAGAATTCAGGCTAGACCATTTAGGGCAGAGATGAGGAGACATTTCTTCACCCAATGAGTGGTAAGCCTGTGGAATTCATTACCACAGGAAGTAGTTGATGCCAAAGCATTGAATGTATAAATGGGGTCAATGGTTTTGGGGAGAAAGCAGGATTAGGCTATTGAGTTGGATGATCAGCCATGATTGTGATGAATGACAGAGCAGGCGGGAAGGGCTGAATGGCCTCCTCCTGTTCCTATCTTCTATGTTTCTATGAAGGATGCCACTTGGGCCACAATGCCTACACTGGCTCTATCCCCTAATGCCAAACTCCTGCATTTTCCCCATGTCCCTGTGCATTATTTTTATCCAAATAATTTCCAATACACCTCTTCAATGTCTCCATTGGACGTGCTACCTCTACATTCCCAGCTGTGCACTCCAGACCCTAACTACTCACTGAGTGACTGTGTTATCCCACAAATTGCCATTGTTTCTTTGACACATCACTTTAGATCTGTTCTATGTTCTGAGAAAGGATCACCAGGCCCAAAACCTTAACTCAGATTTCTCTTCACAGATGCAACTGGACTGTTACATAGATAAGAAAGGCTTAGAGAGAGGGACATTGGCCAATCACAGGCAATGGAAACGCAGTTTGGGAAGCCTGGTCAGCATGGATGAAAGGCCTGTTTCTGAGCAGTGTGACTCTATGACTCTACGCGTCCAAACCCATCATGTTTTTCCAGCAATTTCTGTTTTTGTTCTAGTTTATAGTGATCCTCTTTAAATCTATGCCCTGTTGTCCTTTAAAGCCAGTAGGCTCTGTTTCTCTTTGTAAAGGCTAAGGTGACCAGAGTCGCGGGGAAAGGTCTGGCTGGTGCTGGTATGTGTTGAGTGGAGATGTTGAAACGGAGGGTCCTTTGCAGGGACCGCAACCAGAGGGGGCATTGAATGTTCATTGTCGCCACCTTTCAACATTAGAGTTCAGTCAACTGAGCTAACCTACTATCCAAACCCTCCTCCGAAAGTCCATCCAGCACACTCATGATTTGGGAAACCTCTAACTACTGTTTTTCACAGACCGCTGACCCTCTCACAGGCAACTGTGTGCAGTTTTTGTCTCCTTACTTAAGAAAGGATGTGCTGGCACTGGAGGGAGTGCAGAGGAGGTTGATTGTAGAGCTCAGAAGTTTGGTTTGTGGGGAGAGATTGAGTAGACTGGGACTAGGTGCATGGACATTTCGAAGAATGAGGGGGGATCTTACAGAAACATATGAAATTAGGAAGGGAATCATTAAGATAGAAGCACGGAGGTTGTTTCCACTGGCCGTTGAAACGAGAACTAGGGGGCATATCCTCAAAATAAAGGAGGAGCAGATTTAGGATCGAGCCGACGAGGAGCATTTCACCCAAAAATGTGGATTTCACTGCCCAGTGAAGCTACCTCGTTGAATGTTTTTAAGGCAAAGTTGGGGAGATTTTTGATCAGGAAAGGAGTTAAGGTTTATGGTGAGCAGCCGGGTAAGTACAGCCTCACGAAGGAAGTAAGGTCAGCCATGATCTTATTGAATGGCAGAGCAGGTCTGTGCGTCGATTGTAAAATATTCAAATTGTCATGATTTTAGTTACAGACGATGAACTATCCAGCACGCATTCTGCAAACCAGAACAGCTCAGGCAGTTACAATTCTTCCCATACGTAACCTTCTTTGTGGAAGGAAGTCAGTTGTAAATCCAAAGGAGACAATGAACATTTCAATAAGTTTACAGCTTCTGGAATAGCTGCTTCCTGTGATCACCACACTCATTCCATCAGAAGGTCCCAATTGCATCATGTTATCAACTGCTCGGGAAAAATAACAAGGCGTCAAACATCCTGAACTCAAAAACAGACTTCCAAAATTCGACGGTGAGCTTTCCACTAGAGGTGGTCTGTCGGCAAAACTGGAACAATGCCAGGTTGGAGCCATAAAACAAAACAGCAGATCTAACAGCGACCATGTGGCAGCAGCTCCGCGGATTTAAGTGGATGGAAGAACAAGGAAGCTGAGCAGTTCCAGCTTGAAAAGATTGAGTTTGAGCAGGAGATGACAACGATTAGCATTCTACCTTAGCTCCTCTCTCCGTGTTAAATGGGATACTGGCACCTGTCACATCCTCAGTTTCAAATCCAGCCCATTGTATAATTGCTTTATTCATTAGAATTGCCAGAATACATCAACAGCATCCAGCATTCTCAAGATCAAACCTTTCATCATGTGACTTTGTTACAATCCCTGTCGAATATCCTTAAAAATGCAAGTTTGCATTTGTTGATCTTGACTTCTCTGGGTGTGTTTTCCTAAGAGGCAGTGGATATTTTGTACCTGGGTATCTTTGTACAGAAGATGGTATGATGTGTGTTTGAAATTAAACACTTTTCAGCATACTCTGCACTTCTGTACTTAAATACACGTGGCAATAAAGTTGAAATCTAAATCTAAATATTGTGTATTTGGAATGTCAAAATGATTTTCAGTAAAGTCCTTTGATAGAGGACAAAGAACATTACAGTACCGGAACAGGCCCTTTGGCATACCAGGACTGAGCTGATAGATGCTGCACATCACTGAACGAATTTGATAGGTTTATGGGTAATATACCATCAAGGATTGAGGATTGGTTAACAGCTGACAATAGGTCTATGGTGGCTCATTCTCAGGTTCATTGGCTATGACCAGAGGGTACGACAAAGCAATCTATATCAGTGATTTGGATGTGGAGACATATTTCAAAGTTTGCAGTTAATACAAAACTTGGTAGAAATGGGAGTTGTGAGGAGGATGCAAAGAACGTTCAAGAGGATTTGCTCAGGCAGAGTGAGTGGGCAAGCGCATGACAGATAGATTCGTATGAAGAAGTGCAGGGTCTCAGTGGTTAGCGCTGCTACTTCTTATCTCTGGGGACCCGGGTTCGATTACACACTCAGTGAACTGTCAGTGTGGAGTTTGTACATTCTGTCCATGTCTGTGTGGGTTTCCTGTGGGTTCTCCAGTTTCCTCCCACAGTCCAAAACCATGCAGTATAAAAACCAAAAGAACTGTAGGTGCAGTAAATAAGGAACAAAAAAAACACAACATTGCTGGCAAAGCTCAGCTGGTCCAGTAGTGTCTAAGGGAAAAAATCAGGCTTAATGTTTCAGATCCACTAGACCCAAAACTTTAACTCTGTTTCTTTTCCACAGATGCTGCCAGCCCTGTTGAGCTTTTCCAGCCACTTTGCTTTTGTTCCAAAGATGTGCAGGTTATGAGGATTGGCCATGCTATACTACCCAAAGTGATCAGAGATGTGCAGGCTAGGTGGGTTGGCTATGGGGAATACATTGTTACAGGGAAAGGCTGGGATGCTCTATGGACAGTTGGCGTGGACTTGACGGGCTGAATGGCCTGTTTCCACACTGTAGGGATTCTATGATAGGTATGCTTTTGTCAATTTGGTGGCAGGAATTGGAGAGTCGGGGGTTTTCAAGAATGGGAAGGGCCAATGTTCAAAGAAGGGATCTGGATTTGCTGGTTTATTAGTGCCTGGAAGCTAACATGCTGGTGCAAGAAGCTGTTAGCATTTAGCTCAAGAGAATTTGAGTCCAGAAGCAAAAGCATCTTTCTTTGATTTAACACAGTGATGAGCCTGCATCTGGGGCTGTATGGGGGGCCCAGGTCTCCTTGCCAAAGGAAGGATATATTTGCTGATGAGGAAGTACAGTGAAAGTTCACCAGACTGCTTCCCAGGCTGGTGGGACTCTTCTGTCAGGAGAGATTAAGCCATTGTTCTCTGGTGTGTAGAAGAATAAGAGGCGATCTCACAGTAAACTTACTAACCATTTACAGACGTAGACAGAGTAGGTACTGAAAGGATATGCTCCCCTAGCTGTAGGGTCTAGAACCAGGAGCCACAGTCTCAAATACAAGGCAAACAACTGGGGACAGAGATGATGAGGAACTTCACTCAGAGATGGGTGAATGTTTGAAATTCCCTGGCCCAGAGGGCTGTAGAAATTGTGTTTGCTCAAGACAGAGATTGATAAGGTTCCAGTCACTAATGACATTGAGGGAATGAATGAAATTGAATGGTTTATTCTCATTTGCATTTTTGCCATGAATAATACAGTCAAATGCAGTGGAGGGCTTCAACTGTCACCACAATCTGGCGCCATGTCGCGGAGTTTGAGATGAAAAAGAATAAAAAGATGTAGCTGAGAGGCTAATTTCACTCTGTTGCCTCCACTGTGAATCCTGAGCTGGCTCACCATTGTCACCTGAACCTCACAGTCACCTTGCTGCTGTCTGCACCAGACCCACTAAAATAAGAGCCACCACTGTTTAGGAGCTATCTCTTTGCCAATGGGCACACGTCAGTGATGCCAATGCTAGGTCACACGCGCCCTGCAACCAGGAGTGTCCAACCCCACTGCCTTGCTGATAACCAGGACTCTGGGTCGACCACAACCATGAGCTTCTGCTGCATCGTCATCAATTACAACCAGAAATCCCTGGGTCTATTGTCACTTTATTCATGCTCCTGCTCTGGGCAAACTATACTTCCGCTGCCACCATGCCAATGCCAAGAGTCCCCGCTCTGGGCCTAAAGCAACACTGCCAGTCCAGGCCACTGCCACTGTCATTACTGCTGCTGCCCACGCCACCTCCAATCACTGTCCTTCTGCACACAGCCTGTGCCAATGCCACAGATTTACCCACTTCGAGCAAAAGGATTTAAGGAAAATGAAAAATGGAAGAAAAATAAAATAAAAAGAGCAGAAACAAAAAGCAAAGACAGACAGGAGCAGGTGATCCCCAGGCTCACAGCCCGCATGCAGACCCTGCACCACCTCCGTCAAAAATCGAGATGAGTGGATAGCACAGGAACATGGCATTGGGGCAGATGAGCTGTGATCTGGAATAGCGAGTAGGCTAGAGGGGTTGAATAGCCTATTCTTTCTTCTATGCTCTAATATCTGTTCAGCCAGTTGAATAGAGTTTCAATCTGTTACAGTGTCATTCCAGACCAATGAATAACATTCCAATTGCAAGGTCAAGAATGGCCCATTGCGTTACCCAGAGCTAGCCGTATGCAAGCATCTTTCTTCTGAGATTTGTGACAAGAAAACCGTGGAAATGTCTTTAAGACATTCCTCCGCAACAGACAACAATCTGCTGCAGCCTCCAAATCTGGTAGAAGCTATTTTTTTCAACAATTAACTATTTTTCCAGTGTGCAGATTTTAAAAATAGAAATGCCCTTCAAAACCTGCATTATCAGAGATCAATTCATGACACCTTTGCCATTACAGTTACAAAATATAGAGATACCTTTCTTGTTTTTCCTTTTAATAAAAGGCATATTGTGAAAAAAAAATACAGGAAAAACACACACAGGTTCAGTAATACTTCCACACAGGTAATTGATGCAATGCAACTTCCAACGTAGTTTCTAGCACTGTCCACAGTAAGCACGGAACAGTTACAACACAGAGAGAAATAGTTATGGATAAGGGTAAGACTGATGGTTGGGTGAAAGTTCTAAATTGGGGGAAGGCTAGCTACAACATTATTGGGTAGGTATTATACTGGGGGCGGCTTCTTGAGGCTAAATCCACATCTGATATATGAGAACCTTTTAAAGGCCAGTTGATCAGTGTTCAGGACCAGCTTGATCCTCCGAGGGTGAAAGATAAGGCTGGCAAGATTCAGGAACACTGATGATAAAAGATATTGAAAGTTTAGTTAAAAAGGAAAAGGCAACATATGTAAGGTTTAGGTAACTGACATCATACACGGCCATTCAGAAATATAAAGTGGAAAAGAACTTAAACAAGGAATTAGGAAGGTCAGAAAGGGTCATGAAATGTCCTGGACAAGTAGGGCTAAGGAGAATCCCAAGGCATGTTATTACAAGAAAGAGGGTAACTAGGGAAAGGATAGGTTCACTCAAGGACAAAGGAGGGAATGTATGTTTGGAGCAGAGGAAGTGAGTGAGGTCCCTAATGAGTACTTTGCATCAATATTCACCAAGGAGTAGGGCCCGAGTGATGGTAAGATCATAGCATATGTTGGTACCAATTTTATAGGTAAAAAAGAAATGAGGTCCTGCAACTAGAAATTAGAGTGAGGCAGTAGATTAAAGAGGAACGCTATAAATGTTGCGATCTCCAGATTTGTTCCAGTTCTGCGCACTGAGTATAGGAATAGCAAGACAGGTCAGATGAGCATATGGCTAAGGGGATGGTGTAGGACGGAAGGCTGTATATTTTTGGATAATTAGGACAGTGTTTGGGGTAGGTCGAACTTTGGGTTTTTTTTAGTGGTGGAGGCAGGTACAGTTAAATGTTTAAGAGACATTTTGACAGGTACATGGTTAGGAAAGGGACAAAGACAGGGGCCAAACACAGGTAAACAAGGTTAGTTCAGTTCAGGAGACCTGTTTGGCATGGTTGGATTGGACTGCAGTCCAATCTGTTTCTGTGCTGTATGGCTCTATGATTCCATTGGAGAAAGCCATGTTTCATATTCGAAAGCATACCGACATTACAAAGGAGAAAGTATTGGGTGTCTTGAAAAAGTTAAGGTAGATAAATCCCCAGGATCTGATATGATCTATCCAAGGATACTGAGGGAGGCAAGGGACGAGATTGCTGGGACCCTTGACAGAGATCTTTGTACCCTCTTTAGTTCCAGGCAAGATCCCAGAAAACTGGAGAACAGCCAAGGTTGTTTCTTTTGTTGAAGAAGGGCAACAGAGGTAATCCAGGAAATTATAGGCTGGTGAACTTTGCATCAGCGCTAGGGAAATTACTGGAGAAGATTCTTAGAGACATGATTCACTCATATTTGGAAAAGAATGTACATTTTAGGGATAGTTAGAATGGCTTTGTGCAGGGAAGCTCTTGTCTCACAAATTTGATTAGGTTTCTGAGAATAAAACAAAGATGATTGATGAGGGCAGGTCTGTAGATGTTGTCTACATAGCCCTTAATTAAGTATTTGATAAGGCCTAATTTCTAGTTTGTCTACAAAATCATGAGGGGTATAGACAGGATGGATAGCAAGAAGCTTTTTCGCAGAGTGGGGAACTCAGTTACTAGGAGTCATGAGTTCAAAGTGAGAGGAGGGAAGTTTAGGGGAGATATGCGTGGAAAGTTCTTTACGCAGAGGCTGGTGGGTGCCTGGAACACGTTGCCAGTGGAGGTGGTAGACGCAGACACGATAGTGTCTTTTAACATGCATCTGGACAGCTACATGGGTGGTCAGGGACCAAAGCGAGAGAGACCCTGAGAAAATAGATGACAGGCTTAGACAGAGGATCTCGATCAGCGCAGGCTTGGAGGGCCGAAGGGCCTGCTCCTCTGCTGTAATTTTCTTTGTTCTTTCTTTGTCTGTCATGGCAGGTTGGACCAGAAGATTAAGTCGCACAGGATCCATAGTAAATTGGAAAATTGGATGTAAAATTGGCTTGGTCATAGAAGACAGAAGGTAGCTGTGAGGGGAGATTTTCTGACTCAATATCTGTGGCCAGTAGTGTTTAGTAAGAACTAATGTTGGGACCTTTGTTGTTTGGAATATATATAAAATGCTGTAGAATGAAAATGTATGTATTATAATTAGTAAGTCTGAAGATGATGTGAAGCCTGGTAGAGATGTGAGGTGGAGGTTTGTCAAAGATGCAGCAGGGTGTAGATCTGTTGGAAAGTTGGGCAAAGAAGTGGCAGATGGACAAGTGTGAAGTGATGCATTTTGGGAGGTCAAAAGCAAGAGGAAAGTATACACTAAACAACAGGACCCTTCGGAGCGTGGATATACAAAGGAATCCTGGAGTTCAAGTTTTTAGCTCACTGAAAGTGACAACACATGTGGATAAGTTGGTAAAGAAGGTGCATGGCATTCTTGCCTTCAGCATTCAGGGTACTGAGTATATAAGTTGGCAAGTCATGATGCAGCTGTATAACACTTTGATTGTGTCACATTTGGAGTATTGTGTGCAGTTCTGGCCATCACATTACAGGAAGAATGAGGAGGCTTTGGAGAGGGTGCAAACAATGTTTACCAATGTTTATCAGCTTTCCTGCTCCTCTGATGCTGCTTGGCCTGCTGTATTCATCCAGCTCTACACCTTGTTATCTCTTTTACCAGGATGTTGTCTGGTTTGGAATGTATTACACATAAGGAGAGGTTGCGTAAACTTGGACTGGTTTTGCTAGAGTGCCAGAGCTGAGGGTGACTTGAAAGAAGTGTATAAAATTATTAGAGACGTGGATAGGTTGGAGTCTTTTTCCCTGGGTGGGAATGTCGAATACGAGAGGAGATAGGCTTAAAGGTAGTGGGGGCATGTTTAAAGGAGACATAAGAGGCATGTTTTTATGGACAGAGGTTGGTAAATGTGTGGAATATGCAGTCAGAATAGAAGTAAAGATGATAGCAACATTGAAGACGCATTTAGTGACAATGGGAACTGCAGATGCTGGAGAATCCAAGATAATAAAATGTGAGGCTGGATGAACACAGCAGGCCCAGCAGCATCTCAGGAGCACAAAAGCTGACGTTTCGGGCCTAGACCCTTCATCAGAGAGGGGGATGGGGTGAGGGTTCTGGAATAAATAGGGAGAGAGGAGGAGGCGGACCGAAGATGGAGAGAAAAGAAGATAGGTGGAGAGGAGAGTATAGGTGGGGAGGTAGGGAGGGGATAGGTCAGTCCAGGGAAGACGGACAGGTCAAGGAGGTGGGATGAGGTTAGTAGGTAGGCGATGGCGGTGCGGCTTGGGGTGGGAGGAAGGGATGGGTGAGAGGAAGAACAGGTTAGGGAGGCAGAGACAGGCTGGACTGGTTGTGTGGTGCAGTGGGGGGACGGGACGAACTGGGCTGGTTTTGGGATGCGGTGGGGGAAGGGGAGATTTTGAAGCTGGTGAAGTCCACATTGATACCATTGGGCTGCAGAGTTCCCAAGCGGAATATGAGTTGCTGTTCCTGCAACCTTCGGGTGGCATCATTGTGGCACTGCAGGAGGCCCATGATGGACATGTCGTCTGAGGAATGGGAGGGGGAGTGGAAATGGTTTGCGACTGGGAGGCGCAGTTGTTTATTGCAAACCGAGCAGAGGTGTTCTGCAAAGCGGTCCCGAACCCTCCGCTTGGTTGCCCCAATGTAGAGGAAGCCACACCGGGTACAATGGATACAGTATACCACATTGGCAGACCTCCTCCCTCCCTCCTCCCTCACCTTCTCCCTCACCCATATCCCAGGCCCCAAGATGACTTTCCATATTAAGCAGAGGTTCACCTGCACATCTGCCAATGTGGTATATTGTATCCATTGTACCCGGTGTGGCTTCCTCTACATTGGGGAAACCAAGCGGAGGCTTGGGGGATCGCTTTGCAGAACACCTCTGCTCGGTTCGCAAAAAACAACTGCACCTCCCAGTCGCGAACCATTTCAACTCCCCCCTCCCATTCTTTAGATGGCATGTCCATCATGGGCCTCCTGCAGTGCCACAATGATGCCACCCGAAGGTTGCAGGAACAGCAACTCATATTCCGCCTGGGAACCCTGCAGCCCAATGGTATCAATGTGGACTTCACCAGCTTCAAAATCTCCCCTTCCCCCACCGCATCCCAAAACCAGCCCAGTTCGTCCCCTCCCCCCACTGCACCACACAACCAGCCCAGCTCTTCCCCTCCGCCCATTGCATCCCAAAACCAGTCCAACCTGTCTCTGCCTCCCTAACCTGTTCTTCCTCTCACCCATCCCTTCCTCCCACCCCAAGCCGCACCTCCATCTCCTACCTACCAACCTCATCCCACCTCCTTGACCTGTCCATCTTCCCCGGACTGACCTATCCCCTCCCTACCTCCCCACCTATACTCTCCTCTCCACCTATCTTCTTTTCTCTCCATCTTCGGTCCACCTTCCCCTCTCTCCCTATTTATTCCAGAACCCTCACCCCATCCCCCTCTCTGATGAAGGGTGTAGGCCTGAAACGTCAGCTTTTGTGCTCCTGAGATGCTGCTGGGCCTGCTGTGTTCATCCAGCTTCACACTTTATTATCTTGAAGAGGCATTTAAATGGATAGAGGAACAGGCAGGGAATAGAGTGAAACGGACTAACTGCAGGCAAATAGGCTTAGAATGGCATCATGGTTGGCACAGACATGGTGAGCCGAAGGGCCTGTTTTTGTGCTGTTCTGTTCTATGTTTATCCAGGCCATTGTGTCAACGCCAGGTGAATTAATTAGCCTCCCATTCTAATTCCACTGTCCAGCCCCTGGTCGGGAGCCTTGCAGGTTCCAACACTTTCAGGAACAGATCCAAGTCCCTCTTTAAAGAGTACACGGTTGGCACCTTAATGACCAAACTGGGCAGTCAAACTTCAAACACTCAGCACCCTCTGGGAGAAGAACAATTCTGGATATCTTCAAAATCCTTCACTAAATCACTTTTAATCTGTGCCGCCTGGTAACTGAAATCTCTGCTGGGGAAATCTAACAATGGGTTCTAACAATTTCCCAATGACAGCCGTTGAATTCCCTTCCATTTCCAAATATATCCAATGACCTTTCCCTTGTCGCTGAGAAAATTCTGAGTCAAACTCACCACATTCTCTTGTATCACAACAAGTCAAACTTTAATTGTTATATGTTAGCTGTGGAATGTCTTCCTCCTTTGCCCAGATTTTGTTGCATTAGTTTCAGCCTTCTCTGGCCCTCTGAATTCCCTGGATTTTCCATTTGCAACCTTTTCATTGTTAGGTCCGACAAAACTATGTGGCTGACAAGTCTAGAGCTACGATGATTGTTCTTCAGCTGGAAGCACCTTGCATTCCTTGTTTAGGTACAGACCCTTCTGGATTCTCTTTCTGAGAGAACAAGTTAATAATGAACTCTCTCCACACCTCGTTGGCCAAAGTTCCCCTTTTGTTCCTATTATGAAGACGCTTGTGTGTCTATTAGTGAGATTTGATATTCTGTCTGGTCTTCTCTCCCTAATTACTTTCAAGAATCACTCATTTTTATCATTGATTGATCTAATTGTGCCTAAATTGAATCCCTTTCCTTGCTCTACCCCTTCATGCATTATGTCGACCCTTTCACTTCCATCAGCCTGTTTGATGAGCTGAAATGGGATGTCTCTCTCAGGCTCTGAAGGGAGACATATTCCACTCAACTTTTTCAAAGCTGTTATTACACAGCTCTGGAGCAGGTTGAACTTCTGGCTCAGAGGTATTGGCACTACCGCTGTGCCCCAAGAGCCCCTCAGACATGGGCTGTATAGAAATACAACTGATAGCTTTCCATGCCTGACAAGCTCATCAAGTCCACATCCAGATCCATCTCCTACCACCCACTCTATCCCCTTAAGCCTGCATTTCCCACGGTCAATCCACCCTAACCTGCTCATCACTGGAGTGTAGGATGAAGCTGGAGCACCTGCAGGAAACCTGCACAGACACGAGGAGAATGTGCAAACTGCACACGGTCACCTGAGGCTGGGATCGAACCCAGTTCCCAGGCACTGTGAATTGTTGACTTGCTCACAGAGCTGGCTAGTTCTCATTCAGACAGTTTGTCACCATGGTAGGTAACACTGTCAGTGGAGTCTCCAATGAAGTGATGTTGTTCCACCCCACTTGGAATTTATACTGTTTGGTCTGATATGGGGAGTACCGTCATTTCCAGTTTAGATCTGTATGCGTTTATATATGGGGTCCAATTCTGTATGTTTGTCAATTGAAGTTTGGGTGGAGAACCATGCCACTAGTGACTCCCATGTGTGTCTATGTTTGACATGGGCTACTATGGTCCCAGGCTGCAGTGCTAACCACTGGGCCAACATGCTGCCCCTTGCTCATTACACATCCGTCTAAGCCATAGCTTCATGTCTCGTGATTTGTTACTCAACAAAAGACAACTAAACCTCAGTTTTGTGAATTTCAAGTGGCCTTTTGCACTAACAGCTTTTCAGAAAAGGTATCTCAGGTTTTGACGGCACCTTGTGTGGTAAAGGGGCAGGAACTACACAAGAAACATTAACAAAAAGATAGCATGCTCGACCATATCCTGAAGCAAACCAGGTACCACAGTCACATCACCTTCCTCTTCCCTGGACTGACCTATCCCCTCCCTACCTCCCCACCTATACTCTCCTCTCTACCTATCTTCTTTTCTCTCCATCTTCGGTCCACCTCCCCCTCTCTCCCTATTTATTTAAGTTCCCTCTCCCCACCCCCCCCCCTTTTCTGATGAAGGGTCTAGGCCCGAAACGTCAGCTTTTGTGCTCCTGAGATGCTGCTTGGCCTGCTGTGTTCATCCAGCTCCACACTTTGTTATCTTGGATTCTCCAGCATCTGCAGTTCCCATTATCACTAGCAAAAAGATAGCAGCTGAGTTTCCACCTCAGCATCAGAGAGCAGGGTTAATTTAGTTCCCACGTCCAAGGTTTATGGGATGCCTCAAGAGCCTTAGGTTATTCAGTGCGAAGTAGATCTCAAAAACAAAGGCAAACTCACTTGGAACATGAAAGTAAGGCAAAGAACTGAAAATGCTGAGGATCTGAAATATGAACAGAAATTGCTGGAGAAACGCAGCTGATCTGGCAGCAATTTGGAGAGAGAAAGCAGAGTTAATGTCTCAAGTCCGTTGACTCTTCATCAGAACCTCACTTGGTTTTCTTTCTCCACTACTAGACCTGCTGAGTTTCTATCTCCAGCACTACCCACTGAATTGATTCAAATGGATTCTCTTGTTATAAAAAGTCAGACACTGTCAGGAGGCAGGTAGATATGAAGTATCATCATTTATTTTCACATCCATGATAACATACACTTCGACATATTTTATTAGTTATGAGATCAAACATCAATTCAATGTCATGTGAACACAGGATTAGTCTTGCTGCACCATGCTATAGATACTGCATAACTGCAAACTGTTTGCGTTGAATCCTTGTAACAGCCATCCAGAATGTTCTTGAGAAAACACTGCATCGTTAAACTGCGTGGAGCCTCGTTCTAATATCTGAGCTGTAATCCCCCCATGTCACCTGTTTCTGTTTCCCTGTGTATCAAGCTTGCATGTGGTTTGCAATATTTCAAATACATGTTTCTTTCTGTCCTTAAAGAGATAAAATCATGAAGCCATGTGCCCTCTCCTGCCTGTGCTAGTTTTTAGAAAGAGCCTTATGATTGTTTCTTATTTAACCTACTTTTCTAATCAACCGGTTCAGAGATGTTATTACACACCTCTGGAACAGTTGGGGCTTTAACACAGGCCTCCTGGTCCGGGGCAGGGACACTATTACTGAACTACAACAGGTCTCTATGCTATCCAATTAGTTACACATGATCTTCAGTATGCTGTAAAATTGCCCTTTTCCAGGTCCATGTGCCTTGTGACAATTCCACAGAATCTGCGTAGCTCCTGCTTTCTCTCCATCCCGTTCAATCTGAAGAAATAGATCTAACTCCTTCTTGAAAACATCCAATGTTTTGTGCTGCAGTTGCTTTCTGTAGCAGAGAATTCTACAGGTCCACCACTCTGCATGAAGATATTGCTATTCAGCTCAGCCCCTAAAGGGCTTATCCCATGTGCGACTTTCTCACCAGATTGTCCAGCAAATAGTTAGTTTGCTGGCCCATGGGGCTAACGAAGGGACTGCGACTAATTCACTCACGCAGCCAAACACCCGTTAAACTCTGAGGGCCGAATAGCTTCCCTCAATGGCCGTATAATTCCATGATTCAATTAACTGATTGAGACTTCCTCCAGTTCCCTTTTCCACTGTGAGAGTACAGTGAATTCATTCACATTGCAATCTAGATTTCTCTGTTTCAATAATACAATCTGAATTTTAAAAAATCAACTCGAAACAATGCTGTTTTCCCACTTCTGGAAGTTGTTGGCCAGTTCTTTTGTTTTTTTTTGACACCGTTGGCCATCCAATTTATTCTCAAAGTGTGAGTAGGGCTCAAAAGGTGGAGTTAAGTATTGTACCAGAGATAGTAGGAGCTGCAGATGACTCCGAGATAATAAAGTGTGGAGCTGGATGAACACAGCAGGCCAAGCAGCATCTTAGGAGCAGGAAAGCTGACATTTCGGACCTAGACCCTTCTGTCAGCTTTCCTGCTCCTTAAATGCTGCCTGGCCTGCTGTGCTCATCCAGCTCCACACCTTGTTATCTCGAGGTGAGTACTGTGCTTGGCACAGTGGCTGATCTTGACCTTGTCCTCAGCTGAACCCCTGCAGACAATCAACAACCAGGACCCACACACAAATGTCCTCCTGATCCTCCAGGGGCCTTGGATATTGCCACATCTCTCTGCTATTGAGAAAAAATGATCAGGGACAGACCTGGGAGCTGGCTGATATCTAACACATTCCATTCCTTCCTTGAAATAATTTACACAATTTACATGCATTTTGCAACAGCCTACCCTGTCACTTGCAGAAAGAAACATAGCTGATGTGAGAAGGCGGCTGAAGAGGTGGCTTCATCTCTGCTCCTATCGAGATGTTAACTCTCTGCTGACGTGGAACCATTTGTGAGGGAGTCATTAAAAGTTTTTAATGACATGGTCCTGGCTCGGACCCACAGATCTCGCGCTTTCTTCCTGAACTGCTTTCCAACAAGGACATAGAGCACAGGGTTGATGCAGCTGTTGGTACAGGCCAAGAAGGTAGCAATCTGGCTGCTGTTACTAATCACACTTGCTAAGGAGCAGCCCTGCAGGATGTTTGTAAACTGAAAGATCCTGAGGAACCGGATGAGTTGAAAAGGCAGCCAGCAAATGACAAAGACCAAAAGGACAGCGAACACCAAGGTGGTGGCCTTGTTTTCCTTGCTCGCTTGCTTGAAGCGTTGCATTTGGTTGTTTCTGAGGACATTTAGGATCTGAAAGGTGCAGAAACTGATGATGGTTGCAGGAATGAGGAAGCCGATGACCATCATCACAATGTCCATCTTCAGTATCCAGTAATGATTAGGGTAATCGAGTAGGCAAGCAGACATGTTCAATTCTTCCACATGGATCACTCTTCGGAATATGATGCTGGGGCTACTCATCAGCAAGCTGAACATCCAGATGATGAAGCAGTTGACCTTGGCACATGAGAGTGTCCGTATTCTGCCGTGATATAGGACTTTCACAAGAGCGAAGTAGCGGTCGATGCTGACCATCACCAGGAAGTAGATACTACCGTAAAAGTTCATGTAAATCACTGAGTTGACATAACGGCACAGGAACTCTCCAAAAGGCCATTTGTAGCGGAGGGCAATGCTAACGGCCCAGAAAGGGAGGCCAGCCAAGAGGAGCAGGTCAGCCCCAGCGAGACTCCCCAGGTATAGCTCTGGCACCGTGCAACGTCCTTTCTGTAAACACAAGACCATCAGGACAAAGCTGTTGCCTGCAATGCCAATGATGCACACGGCCATGATGTAAATAGGCTGAAAGGTGTACATCCACTCCCAGAAATTGCCTTCAGGGCAAGGGAGTGTGTCATTGGAGCTGTCGATGGTGCTGAGATTTGAGGACATTGCCAGGGACTGGTTGGGAGCTGTGTGGACAGTCATTAGGGCACTGCCTGTGAGAAAAGAAACAGCGAACAGTTAGCTTTTCTGCTAAGGATAAAGAATTGTGAAAAGGTTATGGAGCATTGCTGCATGGAAATACACATACATACACGGCTCATATTGCTACATGAGACTACACATACACACGCAGCTAATATTGCTATTTGGGAATACACATACATACACACATGGCTATATTTGAAAGTTGACTCACAGGAGTATAACAATCATTTTGAACGTATGCCAGTTCTGCTTCATTATTAGCCAGTTTGTCTCTAAACTATATCAGACACTAGGTCAAGTCCCATTCCAGAAATTTAAGCATAAATTCGAGACTGTCAATCCAGTGTGGTCATGAAAGAATGTCACTTTTTTTAAAAAATATGCGTTCATTTATGGGATGTGGCCATTGGTGAAGCCAATCTTTGTCCATAAAAATCGAAAGAGCTGCCGCTGCTAGAAATCAGAAACAAAAACAGGAATTGCTGGAAAAGTTCAGCAGGTATGGCAGCATCTGTGAAGAGAAATCCAGTGACCTTTCAGGTCCTGTAACCTTTTCATCAGATCTGATGGTTGCTGGGAAAATGTTGCTTTTTGTGCAGAAGATAGGTTTATTCTTCATACTTGATTATTCTCCAGAAAGTTGGAGGAGGTCGCCTTCCTGAACTCTGGTGGTGTGTTGTTGGTACAGCTATCTTGCTTTCAGGAGAAGGTTCCAGGATTTTGACCAGTGAAGGAATGGTGGTATTTTTCCAAATCAGGATTGTTCTTAATTTAGAACTAGGGAGCATGCTATTTTCCATGCTCTGAATTCCCTTGAGTTTTGAAGCCATGGAACTGATGGTTTTGGAAACTGTTGTTGAAATAAACCTTGGCAAGTTTCCGAGATAATAGGAACTGCAGACGCTGGAGAATCCGAGACAACAAAGTGTGGGGCTAGCTGAATGCAGCAGGCCAAGCAGCATCTTAGGAGCACAAAAGCTGACATTTTGGACCTAGAAAGGGTCGCAGCCCGAAACGTCAGCTTTTATGCTCCTGAGATGCTGCTTGGCCTGCTGTGTTCATCCAGCTCTACACTTTGTTATCTTGAAAAGTTTCTGCTCTGTACTGGGTCTCTGGTTTGCATCTCCAGCTACCTTGCCTCAGCCGTGGAGGGAATAGATGGTCTCCACTGCTTCTACGGACAATGGTGGCGGTGGATGAAGAACATGTTTGTGAATGTGGAGCCAATCAAGTGGCGCTGTTTTGTCCTGGATGGTGTTGAGCTTCTTGAGTGTTGTTGGAGCTGCATCCATCCAGGAAAATGAGAAGTATTCCATCACACATGTGGATGGGAAGACATTACAATGAGTGCAAAGTCCAAGGATAAGGGATTTCAGTTACTGGTTGGGGAAGTTTGTGCTGTCCACTTTGGAGAAAGTTGGGAAGGGGGTTGGATGGGCATGCTCAGAATCATTAGGGAGCTTGGACAGAGTATATAGGAGCAGTGCCTTTAGTTACTAAGTGGAGGATAGCTTTCACATTTCCTGCAATTTAACAACAACATAGAACCATAGAATATAGGAGCAGGGGTAGGCTATTCGGCCCATCGAGTATATTCTGCCATTCAATATGGTCATGGTTGATTGTCCAAATCAGTCCCCATTCCCACTTTCTCCTCATTCCCTTTAGCCCTAAGAACAATATCTAACTCCTTCCTGAAAAGCACTTTGAAGGTTTCTTAATTAGCTGCAAAGTTCTTTGAGACATGTACAGTGGTATACAAATGCAAGCCTTATTTTGTTTAAATGGTCAATTTCACTGATACAGGCGATGGGCAAAAGCAGCAGTGGCAAATGAAAAAAGACTCAGTTCACACACTGAGTGGTTCAGAAATGGAAGGCACTCCTTGGATTTTTCCCCCCTTTTATTAATTAAACAGGATGAGGGCGTCACTGGTTAGGCAGTATTTATCGCTCATCCCTAATCGCCCAGTTAAGAGTAAGCCACTTTGCTGTGGGTCTGGAGTCACATGTAGGCCAGGCCGCGTAAGGATGGCAGTTTCCTTCCCTAAAGGACATTAGTGAGCCAGATGGTTTTGTTTTCCAACAATAGATTCATCATTAAATTCTTAATTCCAGACATTTTATTGAATTCAAATCCCACCATCTACCATGGCAGGATTCAAACACAGGTCCCCAGAACATTATCTGAATCTCTGTATTAACATTCCAGCGACAATACCACTCAGCCATTGCCTTCCCCTCATGTGTGAAAGGAGGGTTCAGAGGGGAATTGGAAACAAAATGCAGGTAGCCCTGGGCGAAATATGGGAGATGGGGCAGGCTTGGAGAGAATGCAGCTAAACTGCTCTTGCTGAGGGCAGCCATGAACCCGAAGGACCTAATGCCTTCCTTCTGCATTGTAACCATCCAGCAAGGCTAACAGCAGGGCTCTTCTGCACAGTGTCTTAGCCTGCATTCTCCCCTCAAAAACCAAAAGACAGTTTGATTGTTATCACAATGCTGTTTGTGGAGTTTTCATCACTAATTGCTTGTTGCATATCCAACATTGTAAAAACACTTATTTCACTGGATAGAAAAGGGTCCTGCCATCCTGAGGCTATGACATTCCAGCGCAATGCAAGTCTTTTTGCTCCTGATTCACTTCTGCAGTCAAGATCGTAAGAATTAGGAACAGGAGCAGGAAGCCAGGTTAATGGACACTTTGTCAAACATTGAATGTCAGTAAAATCAAAACAGCAAAGAAAAAAATTTGAGCACAGTAAGATTTTGAAACAAAAGCATAAGTTCCGACAGGCAGCTCTAAAAGAAAGTTAGATTGTCTCGATTTCATGATCCACACAATTGGACAGGGATTCACAGATTCATACAGCCCAGAAATAGCCCTTCATCCCATCAAGTCTGCACTAAAATAACAATCACTGAAAGTGCACTCATCCCAACTTCCTGCATATCTTTGAATTTTATAATATTTGAAGTACTCATCCAAATATTTTTTAAATGCGTCAGAGATAATGGGAACTGCAGATGCTGGAGATTCCAAGATAATAAAATGTGAGGCTGGATGAACACAGCAGGCCAAGCAGCATCTCAGGAGCACACAAGCTGACGTTTCGGGCCTAGACCCTTCATCAGAGAGGGGGATGGGGGGAGGGAACTGGAATAAATAGGGAGAGAGGGGGAGGCGGACCGAAGATGGAGAGCAAAGAAGATAGGTGGAGAGGGTGTAGGTGGGGAGGTAGGGAGGGGATAGGTCAGTCCAGGGAAGACGGACAGGTCAAGGACGTGGGATGAGGTTAGTAGGTAGATGGGGGTGCGGCTTGGGGTGGGAGGAAGGGATGGGTGAGAGGAAGAACCGGTTAGGGAGGCAGAGACAGGTTGGACTGGTTTTGGGATGCAGTGGGTGGGGGGGAAGAGCTGGGCTGGTTGTGTGGTGCAGTGGGGGGAGGGGATGAACTGGGCTGGTTTAGGGATGCAGTGGGGGAAGGGGAGATTTTGAAACTGGTGAAGTCCACATTGATACCATATGGCTGCAGGGTTCCCAGGCGGAATATGAGTTGCTGTTCCTGCAACCTTCGGGTGGCATCATTGTGGCAGTGCAGGAGGCCCTTGACCGCGTCTCCCGCATTTCCCGCGACACATCCCTCACACCCCGCCCCCGCCACAACCGCCCCAAGAGGATCCCCCTCGTTCTCACACACCACCCTACCAACCTCCGGATACAACGCATTATCCTCCGACACTTCCGCCATTTACAATCCGACCCCACCACCCAAGACATTTTTCCATCCCCACCCCTGTCTGCTTTCCGGAGAGACCACTCTCTCCGTGACTCCCTTGTTCGCTCCACACTGCCCTCCAACCCCACCACACCCGGCACCTTCCCCTGCAACCGCAGGAAATGCTACACTTGTCCCCACACCTCCTCCCTCACCCCCATCCCAGGCCCCAAGATGACATTCCACATTAAGCAGAGGTTCACCTGCACATCTGCCAATGTGGTATACTGCATCCACTGTACCCGGTGCGGCTTTCTCTACATTGGGGAAACCAAGCGGAGGCTTGGGGACCGCTTTGCAGAACACCTCCGCTCAGTTCGCAACAAACAACTGCACCTCCCAGTCGCAAACCATTTCCACTCCCCCTCCCATTCTCTTGATGACATGTCCATCATGGGCCTCCTGCACTGCCACAATGATGCCACCCGAAGGTTGCAGGAACAGCAACTCATATTCCGCCTGGGAACCCTGCAGCCATATGGTATCAATGTGGACTTCACCAGTTTCAAAATCTCCCCTTCCCCCACTGCATCCCTAAACCAGCCCAGTTCATCCCCTCCCCCCACTGCACCACACAACCAGCCCAGCTCTTCCCCCCCACCCACTGCATCCCAAAACCAGTCCAACCTGTCTCTGCCTCCCTAACCGGTTCTTCCTCTCACCCATCCCTTCCTCCCACCCCCAGCCGCACCCCCAGCTACCTACTAACCTCATCCCACCTCCTTGACCTGTCCGTCTTCCCTGGACTGACCTATCCCCTCCCTACCTCCCCACCTACACCCTCTCCACCTATCTTCTTTGCTCTCCATCTTCGGTCCGCCTCCCCCTCTCTCCCTATTTATTCCAGTTCCCTCCCCCCATCCCCCTCTCTGATGAAGGGTCTAGGCCCGAAACGTCAGCTTTTGTGCTCCTGAGATGCTGCTTGGCCTGCTGTGTTCATCCAGCCTCACATTTTATTATTTTTTAAATGCTGTAGGTTTCCAGCCTCCACTATCTTTTCAGGCAGTACACTCCAGATTCCCACCACCCGCTGAGTGATAGAGTTCATTCCCGCAAATCCCTTCTGAATTTCCTGCCCCTTACCCTAAAACAATGCCCTCTCGTGATTGACCCCTCAACCAAGGGAACAGCTGCTCTCCATTCACCCTGTCCATATCTCTCATAATCTTATACACATCAATTGTTTTCCCACTCCATCTTCTCTGCTCTAAAGAAAACAATCCAAGTCTACCTAGTGTCTCCTGACAGCTCAATTTCTCCATCCCAGGCAACATCCTGGTGAACCTCCTCAATCCCCTCTAGTGCTAATACATTCTTCCTGCAGTGAGCTGCACACAGGACTCCAGCTGTGACTGACAAATGCTCTGTACAATTCCAACATCACCTCCTTGCTCATACACTCTAAGCCATGACTGATGAAAGCAAGTGTCCTGCATGCCTTCATAATTATCCTACTCATGTGCTCTGTCAATCTTCAGGGATGTGTGAATAATTACCCCAAGATCCCTCTGTTCCTAAATAAAAACCAAAAGAACTGCAGATGCTGTAAATCAGGAAGAAAAACAAAGTTGCTGAAAAAGTTCATCAGGTCTGGCAACATCTATGAAGGTAAAAACAGAGTTAATGTTTTGGGTCTGATGACTCTTCCCCTGTTCTGAGAAGAAAACATTGCAAAAGTATTTCACTGAAAAGGCTTCTGACATCCTGAGGCTATGATGTGCTAGGACAGACTCCTGATTATTTCTGCAGTTAAGGCCATAGAAAAAAACTAGGAGCAGGAGCAGGAAGCCAGAACAGAGGAAGGGTCACCGGACCCGAAACGTTAACTCTGCTTTTTCCTTCACAGACCTGTGCAGCTTTTCCAGCAACTTTGTTTTTTTAATCCCTCTGTTCCTCTAGGCTACCCAGTGCCCTGCCATTCATTAAATACTCACTTGTTTTGTTTCATCTTCTAAAGTGTGTCACCTTGCCCTTATCAGAGTTAAATATCATCTGCCATTGGTCTGCCCATCTGACCAACCCATCTACAGCTTCCTGTAACCTACAGACATCTCTTTCACCATTAACCACTCTACAAATCGTGGCATCATCTGCAAATGTGCTTAACATTCCCACTACATTTTCATCTATATTATCTATGTATGTAACAGTAAGGGTCCCAACACTGATACTTGTGATACACTGATAATGGGAACTGAAGATGCTGGAGAATCCGAGATAACAAAGTGTGGAGCTGGATGAACACAGCAGGCCAAGCAGCATCTTAGGAGCACAAAAGCTGACGTTTCCGGCCTCAACCCTTACTGATGAAGAGTCTCGGCCCGCAATGTCAGCTTTTGTGCTCCTAAGATGCTGCTTGGCCTGCTGTGTTCATCCAGCTCCACACCTTGTGATACACTGCTGGATATCAGCCTCCGCTCACTCAAACAGCCTTCTACACTACCCTTAGTGTCCTATACTGAGCCAGTTTCTGATCCATCTTGACAAGTTTCCCAAAATTCCATGTCCTTTAACCTTCTCAATCAGTCTCCCGTGTGGGACCTTGTCAAAAACTTTGCGAAAATCCATATAAATTACATCAATGGAACTTCCCTCATCCACCCACTTGATCACATTTTCAAATTTCTTAGGCATGGTGTCTCTCTGATAAAGCCATGCCAATGATCCCTAAATAACCCATGCCTTTCCACATGGGTATTAAATTCTTCAGAATTTTCTCCAATAGTTTCCCTATCATTGACTTGAGACTCACCAGTCTGTAATTTCCTGGATCGTCTTTACTGTCCCCGTTAGAAAGTGGAACCAGTTCAGCTCTCATCCAGTCCTCTGGCACTTTGTTTGTGGGCAGGAGGAATTGAAACGGGTTGTGTCAGGGCCCCTGCAATTTCCTGTCTGCCATCCCACAGCAGCCTGGGATGCAATTTAACCTGGCCAGAGGATTTGTCTGTTTTTTTAAGCCAAACAGTGCCTCCAATAGCTCCCTTTTTCCTATATCAAACTGTGTAAGCCCCTCACAGTTCCTTTTCAAGTGTTACATATACAGAGGTATACGAAGCGTCAGATGATGCATGGGGGTGAGGGTGAGGAGTGACAATGAAGGGGAGGACCCCAGGAATTAGAGAGGGTCAGAGGAACCTTGATATTAATTTACATGAATCCTTGCGGGGAGGAGGGCAGGTAGATAAGGCAGCTAAGGTGGCATTTGGGTTAATTGCCTTCATTAGTGAGGGCGTTGACTACAATGGGAAGGTGATGGCCTATCACTATTACCTAGTGGTAATATCACTGGATTGTTAATCCAGAGACCCAGATACTGTTCTGAGGGACCTAGGTTTGAATCCCACCACAGCAGATGGTGGAATTTGAATTCAATAACTATCCGGAATTAGGAATCTAGTGATGACTGTGAATCCATTGTCAACTGTCAGAAAAACCCAACTGGTTCACTGATGCCATTTAGGGAAGGAAATCTGCCAACAATACCTGGTCTGTCCTACATGTGACTCCAGACCCACAGCAATGTGGTTGACCCTTAGCTGCCCTCTGGGCAATTAGGGATGGGCAATAAATGCCAGTGATGCCCTCATCCCGTGAATGGAAAAATAAACAAGAGAAGGGAGGTTATGATGGAATGGGATATAATGTGAACTAGACTACAGCTGGAGAGCTGTGTACAGTTCTGGTCATCACACCATAGGAAGGACATGGCTGCGCTAGAGAAAGTACAGTAGGAGACTCACCAGGATGTTGGCTGTGCTGGAATGATTCAGCTGTAAAGAGAGACTGGATAAATAGGAGTAATTTTCCTCAGAGCAAAGAAGGGGCATCTGATTGATTTGTACAAAATTGAGGTGTATAGGTAGGATAGATCAGGAGAAACCTTACCCCTCAGTAGCCTGGTTAATAACCAGTGGGCACAGTTCCACGGTGAGGGGCAGCAGGTTCAGAGGGCATTTGAGGTTTTTTTCATCATCTAGAGTGATGGGAATCTGGAACTCAGAATGGGAGTAGGAAATCCTCATGGCATTGAGAAAGTTTTCGGGTGAACATTATGAAACACCAGGGGCTAAGGGCCAAGTGCTGGGAAAGGGGATTCCCACGGGATGGCTGTCTGGCAGGGACATGAAAGGAGGTCTTTCTGTTCTATAAAAATCCTGACCACTGCAGGTTTGTCGCGATATACATTTGAAATCTACAAGAATGTAAATTGGGCACAATGCAAGTGGGGGGTATGCCACTTAGACATAGAGTCCAGGTGATCCACACTCACACACACACACACACAGGGGTCTGATAGATCATCAGGAGTGGCAGGGGCATTAATTCACCCCCAGGGTCTGTCCCCACTTTGTACATCTGCCCTGACTGATCATTTCACAAACTACTATTCCCAACTCTTCCCTCTCTCTCTCCCTCCTGTATCCCTGGGATTACAATATGACCAGGAATCCCTCACCCCCCACCCCGCCTCTCACCTCCAGGGGGTCTAACTGCTCTCTTCCTTGGGGTGGGGGGGTGGGGGGGAGCAGTGAGGGCAATTGTTCCCCGAATTTGGAACATAAGGTGCCTCCGCTATACTTGCGCCAGTGGATCAGCTGCTGGGAATCTGGCTCAGGGATTCACATGGAATTGGAAGGCAGGGACATGAGCAGCAATGGGGAGAGATCAGCGGACACTTACCGGGTGGAGACTCCAGCGTCTGTGAAAAAGCTGATACCCCAGGAAAGAGCAAAGAGGGGAGTGCAGAGTCCTGGTGGGGAGTGACAGCTGCACGGGACGGTCTCCTATGGCTCCGCTCACTCTCAGACTGATGCAATGCAAACTGTTGCTTCGTAACTGGCGTAAAAATTCAACAGAGGAAGTGGCTCACGCACTATGTAACTACTCCAAGTGGAAACATCCCGGGTTCGTTTCAGCCTATCACTGCGATTGAATTGCCAACAGCATGCATTTCTTCTGCTTGACATCATCCATTCAGCCTTTCTGATAAACAGCAATTAGACTGTTTATAAAGTAAATTGGCAGGTTGACCAAAAAGTTATAACAGACAAGTGCACTCAGACGGAGAACCGAGCTATTTAAACAGGGGAGGCTGTTCATTCTTCCCGTGCTGGAGTTATCAGATAAACTGCTCTCCCCAAACAGTTGGATGATGTTCATGGAATCTCAAACAAATGTCTGGACGCCAACAGCAACACCATCGTTTTTTCCCCCACATTTTCCTGCTGGAAACTGCCCTAATCTGTAGCCTTGCGGAGAGTTGGCATGGGAGAGTTGGTAAATTAGGTACATAATTGGCTTGGTCATAGAAGACAGAGGGTAGTTGTGGAGGGGTGTTTTTCTGACTGGAGGTCTGTGGCCATTGGCTTTCCACAAGGATCAGTGCTGGGGCCTCTGTTGTTTGTAATAGGCGGCAGTGATTTGAATGAAAATGTCAGTGGCCGGATTACTAAGGGCTGATGAAGGGTGTAAATGTGAAACGTCAGCTTTCCTGCTCCTTTGATGCTGTCTGACCTGCTCTGTTCACCCAGCTCCACACCTTGTGAGATAACAAGGTGTAGAGCTGGATGAACACAACATGCCAAGCAGCATCAGAGGAGCAGGAAGGCTGACGATTCGGGCCTGGACCTGTATTCAGAAATGTGGGAGAGGAAGGGGGTTCTGAAATAAATAGGGAGAGAGGGGGCGGTGGATAGAAGATGGATAGAGCAGAAGATAGGTGGAGAGGAGACAGACAGGTCAAAGAGTCGGGATGGAGCCAATAAAGGTGAGTGTAGGTGGGAATTAGGGAAGGGATAGGTCAGTCCAGGGAGGACGGACAGGTCAAGGGGGCAGGATGAGGTTAGTAGGAAGGAAATGGAGGTGCGGCTTGAGGTGGGAGGTGGTGGTAGGTGAGAGGAAGAACAGGTTAGGGAGGCGGGGACGAGCTGGGCTGGTTTTGGGATGCGGTGGGTGAAGGGGAGATTTTGAAGCTTGTGAATTCCACATTGATACCATTGGGCTGCAGGGTTCCCAAGCGGAATATGAGCTGCTGTTCCTGCAACCTTCGGGTGGCTCATTGTGGCAATGCAGGAAGCCCAGGTTGGACATGTCATCTAAGGAATGGGAGGGGGTGTTGAAATGTGCAAACCTATTGGCGGGTTCTCATCTTTATATCATAAAAAGCTAACATCCAAATTCAGCAGATAAGATCAAAGGCTAGTGGAATGTTGGCCTTTATTTCGAAGGAAATTGAGTGTAAAAATGGGGAGGTTTTTCTAAAGCTATACAAGGCATTAGTCAGACCACGGCTGCAATACTGTGAACAATTTTGGTCCATTTTTTTGAAAGAAAAGTAGACTGGCATTGGAGGCAGTCCCGAGAGGGGTCACTCAGCTAATCCTAGGTAGGGAGGGACTGTTTTATGAGGGCAGATTGATTAGGTTGGGACTGTACTCATTAGAGTTTAGAAGGATGAGAGGCGACCTTATTGAAACATGTAAGATTCTTCAGGGACTTGCTGGGGCAATGTGCTGTTTTTATTACTCCTCAAGGGAGAGTCCAAGGCCAGAGGATTTAATCTCAGAATAAGGTGCTGCATGTTTAAAATAACAAAGTGTGGAGCTGGATGAGCACGGCAGGCCAAGCAGCATCTTAGGAGTGCAAATGCTGACGTTCCGGGCCTAGACCCTTCAAGTTGAGATAAGGAATAATTTTTTATGTTAAATGGTATTGAATCTGTGGAATTTCTTAAAATAGAGGGTTGTCGAGGCTGGGTTATGAAGTATATTCAAGACTGAGAGAGACAGATTTTTAATCAGGAAGGGAATGGAGACAATAGAACATAGAACATAGAACATTACAGCACAGTACAGGCCCTTCGGACCTCAATGTTATACCGATCTCAAGCCCATCTAACCTACACTATTCCACGTATGTCCATATGCTTGTCCAATGCCGACTTAAGTATACCTAAAGTTGGCGAATCTACTACCGTTGCAGACAAAGCATTCCATTCCCTTACTACTCTCTGAGTAAAGAAACTACCTCTGACATCTGTCCTATGTCTTTCACCCCTCAATTTAAAGCTGTGCCCCCTCGTGCTCGCCGTCACCATCCTAGGAAAAAGGCTCTCCCTATCCACCCTATCTAACCCTCTGATTATTTTATATGTTTCAATTAAGTCACCTCTCAAACTTCTTCTCTCTAATGAAAACAGCCTCAAGTCCATCAGCCTTTCCTCGTAAGACCTTCCCTCCATACCAGGCAACATCCTAGTAAATCTCCTCTGCACCCTTTCCAAAGCTTCCACATCCTTCTTATAATGCGGTGACCAGAACTGTACACAATACTCCAAGTGCAGCCGCACCAGAGTTTTGTACAGCTTCACTATAACCTCTTGGTTCCGGAACTCGATCCCTCAATTAATAAAAGCTAAAACACTGTATGGCTTCTTAACAGCCCTGTCAACCTGGGTGGCAACTTTCAAAGATCTGTGTACATGGACACCGAGATCTCTCTGCTCATCTATACTACTAAGAATCTTACCATTAGCCCTGTACTATGCCTTCCGGTGACTCCTACCAAAGTGCATCACCTCACACTTGTCTGCATTAAACTCCATTTGTCACCTCTCAGCCCAGCTCTGCAGCTTATCTATGTCTCTCTGCAACCTACAGCATCCTTCGTCACTATCCACAACTCCACCGACCTTAGTGTCGTCTGCAAATTTACTAACCCATCCTTCTACACTCTCATCCAGGTCATTTATAAAAATGACAAACAGCAGTGGACCCAACATCGACCCTTGCGGTACACCACTAGTAACTGCTCTCCAGGATGAACATTTCCCATCAACTACCACCCTCTGTCTTCTTTCAGCAAGCCAATTTCCGATCCAAACTGCTATATCTCCCACAATTCCATTCCTCCGCATTTTGTACAATAGCCTATTGTAGGGAACCTTATCGAAAGCCTGGCTGAAATCCATATACACCACATCAACCGGTTTACTCTCATCTACCTGTTTGGTCACCTTCTCAAAGAACTCAATAAGGTTTGTGAGGCATGACCTTCCCTTCACAAAACCGTGCTGACTATCCCTAATCAATTTATTCTTTTCTAGATGATTATAAATCCTATCCCTTATAACCTTTTCCAACACTTTACCAACAACTGAGGTATGGCTCACTGGTCTATAATTACTAGGGTTGTCTCTACTCCCCTTCTTGAACAGGGGAACCACATTTGCTATCCTCCAGTCATCTGGCACTATTCCTGTAGACAATGACGAGTTAAAGATCAATGCCAAAGGCTCAGCAATCTCCTCCCTGGCTTCCCAGAGGATCCGAGGATAAATCCCATCCAGCCCAGGGGACTTATCTATCTTCACACTCTGTCAGATTTCTAATACCTCTTCATTGTGAACCTCAATCCCACCTAGTCTAGTAGCCTGTATCTCAGTATTCTCCTCGACAACATTGTCGTTTTCTAGAGTGAATACTGTTGAAAAATATTCATTTAGCGCTTCCCCTATCTCATCTGACTCCACACACAACTTACCACTACTATCCTTGATTGGCCCTAATCTTACTTTCGTCATTCTTTTATTCCTTAAATACCTGTAGAAAGCCTTAGGGTTTACCCTGATCCTATCCGCCAACAACTTCTCATGTTTCCTCCTGGCTCTTCTGAGCTCTCTCTTTAGGTCTTTCCTGGCTACCTCGTAACCCTCAAGTGCCCTAACTGAGCCTTCACATCTCTTCCTAACATAAGCCTCCTTCTTCCTCTTGACCAGAGATTCCACCTCCTTCGTAAACCAAATGCAATGGTGAAACTTTCAGGAATTAATGGAATCAGAAAGGGCTGGAAAATCGTTAATGTGACACTGTTTAAGAAGGGAAGGAGGGAGAAGACTGCAAACCATAGGCCAATTGGCCTTTGGTGAGATCTAGCCCTGAGAGCCGGCAAAGAAGTGACAGATGGAATTTAACGTGGGAAAGAGTGCCGCTATGCACTTTGATAGGAAGAATAGAAGCATAGACTATTTTCTGAACAGGGAAAGGCTTTGGAGATCAGAAGCACCAGGGGAATCGGGAGTCCTAGTTCAGGATTGTCTTAAGGTTAACATGCAGGTTCAATTGCCAGTTAGGCAGGCAGATGCAATGTGAGCATTCATTTTGAGAGGGCCAGAATACAACAGCAGGGATGTACTGCTGAGGCTGTATAAGGCTCTGGTCAGACCACATTTGGAATATTGTGAGCAGTTTTGGGGCCTGTGTCTCAGGAAGGATGTGCTGGTAGTAGAGGGGGTCCAGAGGAGATGTACAAGAATAATCCTGGCAATATTGGGCTTGTTATATGAGGAGTGGTTGAGGACTCTGGTTATTTATTCAGTGGAGTTGAAAAGGATGAGGGAGGGGGATTACATTGAAACTGCTAGAATACTGAGAGGCCTGGACAGAGTGGACATGGAGAAGATGTTCTCTATGGTAGGAGACACAAGGGCCTGAGAACACAGCCTCAGGGTGATGGGATGACCCTGTAAAATGGAGGTGAGGGGGAATTTCTTCAGCTGGAGGGTGGTGAATCTGGGGAACTCATTGTCGCAGAGAGCTGTGGAGGTCAAGCCATTGAATGTATTTAAGACAGAGATAGATAGGTCCTTGATTAGTCAAAGGAAAAAAGATTGTGGAGAGAAGGCAGGAGAATGAGGTTGTGAAACGTATCAGCCATGATAAAATGGCAGAGAATATCTGATGGGCTTAATTCTGCTCATATATCTTATGGTCTTCTGGTATATCTTCATCGACTGAATTATGACCTGAATGCAGGAACTTGTGAGAGCAGGTCTTTGATGTGAAGCTGGAGTAATACAAACCTTTGGCCCTGGTTTTAGGGGAAATTCCAGAAGCAAACAGAAGCAGACAACATGGGCACCCGCATGGGCCCCAGCTATGCCTGCCTCTTTGTAGGTTACGTGGAACAGTCCCTCTTCCGTACCTACGCAGGCCCCAAACCCCACCTCTTCCTCCGGTACATTGATGACTGTATCGGCGCCGCCTCTTGCTCCCCAGAGGAGCTCGAACAGTTCATCCACTTCACCAACACCTTCCACCCCAATCTTCAGTTCACCTGGGCCATCTCCAGCACATCCCTCACCTTCCTGGACCTCTCAGTCTCCATCTCAGGCAACCAGCTTGTAACTGATGTCCATTTCAAGCCCACCGACTACCACAGCTACCTACAATACACCTCCTCCCACCCACCCTCCTGCAAAAATTCCATCCCCTATTCCCAATTCCTCCGCCTCCGCCGCATCTGCTCCCGCAATAAGACATTCCACTCCTGCACATCCCAGATGTCCAAGTTCTTCAAGGACCGCAACTTTCCCCCCACAGTGATCGAGAACGCCCTTGACCGCGTCTCCCGTATTTCCCGCAACACATCCCTCACACCCTGCCCCCGCCACAACCGCCCTAAGAGGATCCCCCTCGTTCTCACACACCACCCTACCAACCTCCGGATACAACGCATCATCCTCCGACACTTCCGCCATTTACAATCCGACCCCACCACCCAAGAGATTTTTCCATCCCCACCCCTGTCTGCTTTCCGGAGAGACCACTCTCTCCGTGACTCCCTTGTTCGCTCCACACTGCCCTCCAACCCCACCACACCCGGCACCTTCCCCTGCAACCGCAGGAAATGCTACACTTGCCCCCACACCTCCTCCCTCACCCCTATCCCAGGCCCCAAGATGACATTCCACATTAAGCAGAGGTTCACCTGCACATCTGCCAATGTGGTATACTGCATCCACTGTACCCGGTGTGGCTTCCTCTACATTGGGGAAACCAAGCGGAGGCTTGGAGACCGCTTTGCAGAACACCTCCGCTCAGTTCGCAACAAACAACTGCACCTCCCAGTCGCAAACCATTTCCACTCCCCCTCCCATTCTTTAGATGACATGTCCATCATGGGCCTCCTGCAGTGCCACAATGATGCCACCCGAAGGTTGCAGGAACAGCAACTCATATTCCGCCTGGGAACCCTGCAGCCTAATGGTATCAATGTGGACTTCACCAGTTTCAAAATCTCCCCTTCCCCCATCGCATCCCAAAACCAGCCCAGTTCGTCCCCTCCCCCCACTGCACCACACAACCAGCCCAGCTCTTCCCCCCCACCCACTGCATCCCAAAACCAGTCCAACCTGTTTCTGCCTCCCTAACGTGTTCTTCCTCTCACCCATCCCTTCCTCCCACCCCAAGCCGCACCCCCATCTACCTACCAACCTCATCCCACCTCCTTGACCTGTCCGTCTTCCCTGGACTGACCTATCCCCTCCCTACCTCCCCACCTGTACTCTCTCCACTTATCTTCTTTACTCTCCATCTTTGGTCCGCCCCCCCCTCTCTCCCTATTTATTCCAGTTCCCTCTCCCCATCCCCCTCTCTGATGAAGGGTCTAGGCCCGAAACGTCAGCTTTTGTGCTCCTGAGATGCTGCTGGGCCTGCTGTGTTCATCCAGCCTCACATTTTATTATCTTGGAATTCTCCAGCATCTGCAGTTCCCATTATCTCAGAAGCAGACAACAGTTGCATCTCACGCAATGAATTCCAGGAGATTTGATGACTATACTTCCTTTGAACTGTAAGTCAGTACATGTGAAGAGATTGGAAGCTTTCAAATTTTGGATTTTTGGAATACGGACAGCTTGTTTCCAACTGAACACAACATTTTCAACTGATAGCAAAGCGTTCTCCAGTTCAATCACATCTCGGTGCATCAGAAATATAAAGCTTGAAATTAAACAGGCTGAACAGGAAACACTTAAACTATGTTTAATTTGAATTGCTCAAACTATTGTCCATCCCTAGTTGCCCTTGTGAAGGTAAACTATGTTCTGAACGATTGATTGTCACATGCACTGAAATACAGTGAAAAGCTTTGTTCACGAGCGGTACAGGCAGATCATAGTAGGAAAAAGATGTACAGAATAAAAAGACTTAGACAGAGGTATACAGGTCACATTGCAACAGAATGTGTGCTAGGCAATGTCAATGTTAGCAAGATCATCTTGAACTGCTGCAGTCCATTTAGTAAATTAGCACAAGTGCTCGATGCTTTCTGAAGTGCCTTCCCCATTTTCGACCTCATTGAGAGCAATTTAAGATCATTCCTCAAGACTGAATCCCCTCACTTCTCAGTTGTGGCTAATTGCGCAGATCCCTAACTCTATTACAAGTCTTACTCCAGAGCTGAGAGTGCAAAATGAAGGCTCATGCCACCAGGTCAGCCCATCATTGCTGGGGCATTAAGCCAAGCCCCTGCATACAACCAAGAGAGATACTCTTGCCTGCTTGAGGCCAGCCCCAATTACAGATTTCTCATAGAGATCCCCGCAGTGCAGATAGAGGCCTTTCAGCCCATCCTATCTGCACCAATCTTCCGAAGAGCATCCCACTTTTCCACCCTATCCCTTTAAGCCAACATTTCTCATGGCTAATCCATCTGGAATGCACCCTACGGGGCTATTTAATGTGGTCAACCCACCTAACCTACACATCTTTGGACATTTGTGGGAGGAAACTGGAACACCTGGAGGAAACGCAAGCAGTACCAACGCAGATAGGCCCCCAAGTGTGGAATCAAGCCAAGATCCCTGGCACTGTGAGGCAGGAGCTAGAACCACTGATTCACCTCTCAGGTTCCCAACTGCAGGTCCCCAGTTGGAATCTTCCTGCTGACCTCAGCACGTGCAGAAATTCAGCACACATTGCTGGTGCCACCATGCATCACAAAGCAGCCATCCAGCCAACTGAGCTGACCGGCAGGTGAAATATCAACAGGAGATTGTTATGAAGGCGTATGAGTTACGGTGTCTTGGGCTCTGGGTAAGCTGTACAGGTCTATCTCCCAAAGCCTTAAGGCACCCCTCTCCCCACTCTCACTGTCCTACGTTCAAATGCAGCTTGAAAATCTATACCTCTGAACCATAGCCCACTCCCATTCTCTTCCACTGAGTCTTCAGACAGTTTTATTATTTAATTGTTTGACATCTTTCTTTTCAAGCGCATCTGGCTTCACCCCAGTTGTTAATCATAAGTGTCAACTAACCTGGGAAACCAAAGCCTCCTGAATATGGGGAAAAGAAGTCTCAAAGTTGGAACGTGCTTTGAGCAGAGAAACAAGGCAATGGGCCAAGTGACTGATGGAATGCATAATGTCAGCAATTAGAAGTCACTCATAGAATCAAAAACCATGCAGCACTGAAGGAATCCATTCAGTCTACGGTACCCATGCTGGCCTTTCAAAGAATTATCCAAATGATCTAACTCACTTGATCCTTCCTCACAGCCTTTTGAATTTTTTTCCTGTTTAAAACTTTTGTTTTTCTCATTTCGCTCAAGGTTCTGAGAGGTTATTAGGTCAACCGCTTTGTTGGTTCAATGAATAGAGGGATTTTGTTATGAGGAAAAGTTGAATAGATTAGGTGTTCATGGAAAAAGATGTTTCCTCTATTGGTGAGACAAAAACTCAGGGTCACTCATGAAGTCATACAGCATAACAACAGGCCCTTCAGCCCACCATCTCTATGCTGACCCAATAAACACCAAACTACGCCAATTCCATTTACCGGCAAAAAAAACGAATGAACTGCGGATGCTGTAAATCAGGAACAAAGGTTAAGTTGCTGGAAAAGCTCAGCAGGTCTGGCCGTGAAGGGAAATACAGAGTTAATGTTTCAGGTCTGGAGACCCTTCCTCAGAACTCAGTTCTGAATTCTGAGTTCAGTTCTGAGGAAGGGTCACCAGACCTGAAATGTTGACTCTGTTTTTACCTTCTCAGATGCTGCCAGATGTGCTGGGATTTTCCAGCAACTTAGATTTTGTTCCTGTGCCTGCACCTGGCCCATGGCCTACAATACCCTGGCATTTTAAGTGTTCATCCAAATGCTTCTTAAATGTAACAAACTCTACTACCCTCTCAGGCAGTATATTCTACATTTCTACCACTCACTGTGTGAAGGACAGTCTTCTTCAGAACCCTCTCAATCACTTACTCCTCACCTTGAGCTTATACTTTCTGGTCTTAGACACTTCTAACATGGGGAAACGATTCTTATAGTCCACAGCATCTATGTCTGTCATAGTTTTGCATACCCCTAATCTTACTGTTGCATTTTTTTCAGGGAGCTAGATACAACTCTTGGGGCTAAAGGGTTCAAAGCGTATGGGAAGAAGCAGGAACAGGGCACGAAGTTGGATGATCAGCCATGATGACGATAAATGGCAGAACAGGCTTGAAGGGATGAGTGGCCTACCCCGACCCTATTTTTCTACATTCAATGTTTCTATGAAAGAATATTCTTTACATGAGCTTCCATCTATCAATCTGTCATACACGCCTCCCATTAACACTGCCCTTGCAGTGCTATTTAAGCCCAGTGGAAGAATCCCTGTGACATCATTACAATGCTGCTCTAGGGTCCTTAAAAAACCATACACAATGCTACGGTTCCCTTTGCTTTTCTTTCCCTGAGGGATGTATTGCTTCTGTTGCTCTGATGAATGCAAGACAGAAAGCTCCAAGAACTTCAGACACGGATCACTGAATGATTCCTGGAGATGAGGAGGTTGTCTTATGTGGAAAAGTTGAACAGGTTAGACTGATACTTACTGGAGTTTAACAGGATTAGAGGTGATCTTGTGAAACATGTAAGGTCCTAAAGAAGAGCAAAAGGGTGGATGCCGACAGCAAGGCTTTCCTTGAATGGGAGCGAAAACCTAGGGACAAAGCTTAAACACTAAGTGGCTTCTATTTAAAGGAAAATTCTTTCTTTCATTGGGTTGATAGTGTTTAGAATTAGACACATAGCCTCATACAGCATGGAAATAGACCCTTCAGCCCAACTCGTTCATGCTGACCAGGTTTCATAAAATGAACTAATCCCACTTGCCTGGGTTTGGACCATATCACCTCTAAACCTTTCCTGTCTATGTACTTATCCAAATGTCTTTTAAATGTTGTCATTGTACCCACTTCAATTCCCTTCTTTGAAAGGTTATGGGGAGTGCAGAGGCAAGGTCACTGTCAGCCATGACCTTATTGAAGAGCCTTTCCCAACCCTGTTAGGATCAAATTTATGAGAGTCTTTCAAAGAAGTCTCAACCAGCATGGATAGGAAGGAATCAGTTGATGTCATAGAATCCCCCTAGAGTTAGCCCTTCGGCCCAACAAGTCCACACCAACCCGCAGACATCCCACCCAGACCCATCCCCCTATAACCTACCTAATTCCTGAACACTGTGGGCAATTTAGCATGGCCAGTCTGTGTAACCTGCACACCTTTGGACTGTGGGAGGGAAGTGGAGCACCCAGGAGAAAGCCACGCAGACACAGAGGGAATCTGTAAACTCCACACAGACAATCGCCCGATGGTGGACTTGAACCTGGGTCCCTGGCGCTATGAGACCACGGTGATAACCACTGAGCCACCGTGCCGCCCTGTGTTGCATTTGGCCTTCCAGAGGGTCTTCAACAAGATACCTCATAAAAGGTAACATCATAAGATAAGAGCCCACTGCCGTTGGGAGAAGTTCCTGGTGTAAAATCTGTCTCACATTTTAGAGTTTACAACAAAAAATGTCATTGCTTGCTAAGCACTTTAAGATGTCATGAAAGAGTCCAATGGAAATTCAAGTTTTCTCATTAAAGCCATTAGATGTAGGATCAGGAGTAGGCCATTCGGCCCATCAAGCCTTCTGCACCATTCAACAGGATCCTGGTGATCTGACATTCCTCATGTCCACTTTCCTGCCCTTTCCTCATTACCCTTGACTGGACGAACTGATCAAGTAGTGTAGAATAATTAAAGGGGTGCAGGAGTAGGGTGACCTAGGTCTCTATATGTACAGATCCTTTAGATGATATGACAGGTAGACACCGCAGTTGAGAAGTATACAGCTATTAGGAACAGGGAAAATGATGTTGAATTTGTATGACACACTTTTTAGATAGGAGTATTATGCACAGTTCTGGGTCCCACACTAGAGGAAGCATGTATATGCAGTAGAGAGAGGGCAGAAGCAATTTTCCAAATGGTTTCAGAAATGAGAAACTTCAGTTTCGAGGATAGAGGAGATACACCCTGCAGAGGGAAAAAGGCTGAGAGGAAATCTCACCAGACAGACAATGTCAAAATCCTGAGCAGGCTAGATAGCCAAAACTGGAAGAAATTGTTCCTGCGTTTAGAAGAATTGAGAATGAAAGGGTGCAGATTTAAAGTGATTTGCAAAATAAGCTCATGTGTTGTGAGGAAAAACAGTTTTTCACATGAGTGTTTCATGTCAGGAATATAGTACCTGGAAGAACGGCAGAGACATGGTTAGCTGAAGCAATCAAGAGGAGATTTGATGATTATTTAAATAGAAACAAGGGTGTGAGGGAGAAATGGCAGGTAAATGGCACTGAATCATAATCCTCACTGGACAGCTGCTCCAGCCATGATGGGCTGAATGGTCTCCTTTCATATCCTCACAGTTTTGTGAAAACCAACAACTGGGAACTTCGTGAAACAAACAGAGCAATGCTCAAACTGTCTGAGACAAGTCAGACTGAGCAAGAAAATTTCCGTCATTTGCCAACTGCAAAACATCTCAGCAAAACAGATTTACAGAGTGTTTAATGAGGCTCCTGCGAGGAAAATGTGTACATGGCTTCGGATTGATGTTGTAACACTCTGCAGCCTTCATACTTCATGTAAATCCAACTCATTAATCCTCGACAAAAACTAATCCTGTTGATTTATTGCCATTTGACATTTGGCTTTTTTTTGTTATTGATTTTGTCCTGACGAAGCTGGCAAAGTTCTTGAAGGATTTCTGAGCAAGGCCGCACTTCGTTTTCTATCCTGTCTGTTGTTGTTCCAGGAGACATGGCCATCACAGGCAACATCGGTACTTGTGGCCCTTTCCTAATTGTCCTCAAACTGGCCACTCTGCCCATCGCAGAGGGTAGTTGAGATTGGCACTCTGAGACATTTTGGAGGGCAATTGAGAACCAGCCATATTGCTTTGGGAGCAGAGTCACACGTAGGCCTGACAGGGTAAGGACAGCAGATTTCCTTCCCTAGAGGACATCAGTGAACAAGACGGGGCTTTGATCCACATTGCCTGTAATTTTAGTTGCCACTGCATGGACTTCCAATGTCCACAAACTGCAGCGGTTTCTACAGCCACAACTCAATGTGTTTGCAAAGCATGCACAGGACCTCCAGGTAGGTGCAGCCCAGCAGGAACATTGGTTTCAATCACAATTTATGATAGCTTCATGATGCTAGCTTTCAGTTCAGAGTTAGAATCCTTACAGTACAGGAAGGAGCCATTCGGCCCATTGAGCCTGCGCCAAACCTCCAAAGAGCATCCCACCCAGACCCTGTATCCCGGTAACCGCCAGTTTGCCATGGCTAATGTCTAGCCCACATTTCCCCACACGCTATGAACAATTTAGTATGGCTATTCCCCCTAACCTGCACATCCTTGGGCTGATGGGGTGAACCTGGAGCACCCGGAGGACCCACACAGACACGGAGAGAATGTGCAAACTCCACACAGTCAATCACCCGAGGCTGGAATCGAACCCGGGTCCCTGGCGCTGTGAAGCTGCAGCGCTAACCACTGAGCCACCAATTATTTACTGGATTCAAATTCCGCCACCTATCATGGTGAGATTTGAACCCACAACCCAAGGAATCAACCTGGGCTTCAGGAGCACAAAGGCAGGGACACTTGCATTTGTCATAATAAAAACCGAAAGAACTGCAGACGCTGCAAATCAGGAACAAAAACAAAGTTGCTGGGAAAGCTCAGCAGATTTTTTTTTGCCTTCACAGATGCTGCCAGACCTGCTGAGCTTTTCCAGCAACATTGTTTTTAGTTTATGTTTTACACTTGTCATGTTGGGTGCAGTCACGTTTTCTGCTGGTTTAGAGTTTCATGATTTTATGATTTCTGAATTCATCAGATGATATTCCCCCTCCGCTATCTCACCCCAGGCTGATCCCCATTGGTCACCAGACACAAGCAGCTTCATAAATTTCAATCACAATTATGATCGCAAGGTGGAGTAGCTGTTAGTGAAGGGGACTGTCGGAGAATGCAGCAGAATATCAATAGATTGGAGATTTGGGTGGAGAAACAGCAGATGGAGTTCAATCCAGGCAAATGCAAGGTGATGCATTTTGGAAGATCCAATTCAAGAGAGAACTATGCGGTTAATGGAAAAGCCCTGGGGAAAATAGATGCACAGAAAGATCTGGGTGTTCAGGTCTATTGTACCCTGAAGGTGGAAACACAAGTGGATAGAGTGGCAAAGAAGGCAAATGGCATGCTTTCATTCATCAGATGGGGTATTGAGTACATGAGTTGGCAGGTCATATTACAGTTGTATTGGACTTTGGTTTGACCACATTTGGAATACTGTGTACAGTTCTGGTCACCACATGTGGATGCTTTGGAGAGGGTGCAGTGGAGGTTCACCAGGATGTTGCTTGGTATGGAGGGCACTAGCTATGAAGAGAGGTTGAATAGATTAGGATTATTTATATTAGAAAGATGGAGGTTGAGGGGGGACCTGATTGAAGTCTACAAAATCATGAGGGGTATAGACAGGGTGGATAGCAAGCAGCTTTATCCCCCCCAGAATGGAGTACTCAATTACTAGGGGTCACGATTTCAAGGTGAGAGGGGAAGAGGGAGATACGTGTGGAAAGTTCTTTACGCAGAGGGTGGTGGGTGCCTGGCATGTGTTGCCAGTGGAGATGGTAGAGGCGGGCATGATAGCGTCATTTAAGATGTATCTAGACAGATACATGAATGGGCAGGGAGCAGAGGGATACAGATCCTTGGAAAATAGGCGACAGGTTTAGATAGAGGATCTGGATCAGCATAGGTTTGGAGGGCTGAAGGGCCTGTTCCTGCTCTGTAATTCTCTTTGTTCTTTGTCCTGTACCATTCCAACTTCCCATGACCAATGAGAAATCCAGCAGACAATTTGGTTGCCCAGTAAGATCCTTCTTGATTCTCAGTAATATTTGAAGATGTGTTCAAAGAATGTGGTAGAAGTCACAATTAGGGGCATGGCCGTTTTTTGCAACCCTGGGTTTTGTCCTACAGGGAAAGATTAGAATTTAGAAGAGAGAGAGATGTTTTCATTGAAATTTAGATGATTTTGAGGACATTTGACAGGGTGGATGCTGAGGAATGTTTTTTCTTGTGCTGGTGGTGGGGACAAGAAATCAATGGGGCAAAGTTTAAGGGTAAATAGTCTTCTACAATATGTCTCTCTGTGACATAAACTTCAAATAATTGTATTCCGGCACCCCAGGTCCCTCTGCTCTACAACACTACCCAACGCCTCCCATTAACTGTATAAGCCCTACCCTTGCTTGTTGTACCAAAGTGCAATACCTCGTGTTTATCCAGATTGAATTCCATCTACCATTCTTCAACACATTTACCCATTTGATCAAGATCCCTTTGTAATCAGATCAGCCATGATGGAGTGGAACAGCCTCAAGAGACTGAATGACCGCACATTCCTGTTCTTTATGATGTTACATTTGCTTAGTGCTACACATTGGAGACTAATCTTCAATTCTGAGACACTCCTAGGGGTACAGGAGGTCTCCTGGAGAGTTGTCAACATTTATACTGGCTCCAGGAGTAGACAATGAAGATCTAAATCTACTTGATCCATTTAGCTCTCATTCTTCCTGACCTACAGACAAACTTAAAATTCACTCTTTCTTTGGCTCTGAGTCTAAATCACATTAGTCGTGGCTTTGTGTGCCCATCCCTCTTGGATTGCCACTGAAACTTCAGGAATTTGAGATTAATCTCCAGGTTATTCGTGCAAGCAAATAATTTGACAGAAAAATCATAGGCATCGTAAAAGGTTTTAACTTTGCTTTTTTCATTTATTTTGTACTTTGTACTTTGACAATTCTAAAAGAAGAATTGCTGAATAGTTTTGTTGAAGCTTTTGGTTTGGCGTTCTTTTTGGACAATTTGCAAGAAGCGCCAATGTGAAGGGAAAACAATGCCTATATTGTACAAGAGGAGAGTTCTGATTGGTTGGCAGGTGAACTCTGATTAGTAGAGACATTGCCATGGAGAATGCACTGACTAACAGTGATTGACAGTTAACTGCCAAGCTTTGTTTGAATTTTATTAGCAGCACTCAAGTTCCGTATGCCCAAACAACTAACCCAAACAATATTGAAGAACTATTGGGAAAATAGAGGCTGTTTGATTGGGTGAAACACTGCGGTGTGAAATCTCCAGGAATGCATCGAAACAGAGCTGTCAACCTGAATGGAGGGCATGGAAGACAAAACATTTCCATTTGATTCTCCATCCTGAAGACTTGGATCTCATGTCAAAGTAGCAGTGAGATCTTCCTGAATGTCAATTTCTTCATTAAAGGATTACCTTCCTTCCCTCACCCCTTCTGCTATCCTTCTGCAATCTGTAATTTCAAATCAATGTGGGGTCTGATGTGAGTGGGAAAAGGTTGGGAGAATTCTCCCTGCACTTTCCCATCTTCCATTACTTCCATTTCCCAATTTTTTGGATATCACCTCCTCCAGTCCCTTGCACTTTTAACCGCTACACATCATCTTTGGCCAGGTGAGGCAATAACCTAATTTTATTATCACTGGACTGCCAATCTAGAGACCCAGATAATGTTCTGGCGTCCTGAGTTTAAATCCCAGCAATGTGATAGCGGTCAGACTATCTGCTGCTGATTTTTTTTGGTTTTTTTTGGGGAGAATGCAGGCTAAGACGCTGTGCAGAAGAGCCCTGCTGTTAGCCTTGCTGGGTGGTTACAATGCAGAAGGAAGGCATTTGGTCCTTCGGGTTTGTGGCTGTCCTCAGCAAGAGTGGTTCAGCTGCATTCTCTCCAAGCCTGCCCCATCTCCCATATTTGGCTACCTGCATTTTGTTTCCAATTCCCCTCTGAACCCACCTTGCACACATGAGGGAAGGCAATGGCTGAGTGGTATTGTCACTGGAATGTTAATTCAGAGACTCCAATAATGTTCTAGGGACCTGTGTTCAAATTTTTCTATGGCAGATGGTGGACTTTAAATTCAATAAAAACATCTGGAATTAAGAGTCAAATGACGACCATGAATTCATTGCTAATTGTTGGGGAAAAATAAATCTGGCTCCCCCTTGCCCTTTAGGGAAAGAAACGGGCATCTTTACTTCGCCTGGCTCACATGTGACTCCAGACCCACAGCAATAAATGCTGCCACTGACACCCTCATCCTGTGAATGAATAAAGGGGGATAAAAAAAGCCTTCCGCATTTGTCCAGTGGATGCCAGTCCCAGGCAGGAGTTCCTTTTTGGAGGAACGACTCATTTTAGCTGCTGCCAATCACCATCCGTTGAGCAAAGGCAGGACATATCTCAGTCTAGACCTCAACTCTTCAGGATACTGCCTTTCAGCAAGTTATGACCCTGGTAAGGTGGCAGCTAGGTGGTGTTTCAAGGACCTGTAGAGGACTTTGAGGAGCTGAGTATCAGAGGACTGCCCATATTGGGCTCAGAGGAGGACTACTCCTCCTGACTCTCGAGAATAGTTTCTCCCTGTTTAACAACATTGGCTGCCATCATCCTCATCACATGGGCTGGCCTTCTCACTCTGAAGGACTTTACAATGAGAGGCAAAGCTCAGTTGGCTGGAGAGCTGGCTTGCAATGCTGAGTGAGACCAGCACTATGGGTTCAAGGACTTTCCACCTCAACATTTTCCCTTGCCTGAGGTATCATGACTATAATGTTGACCCACCACCATCGTCTCTGTCCAATGACAGAGCAACCCTGTGGTCGCAAGGCTTTGGGGTGGCTTAAGCTGAAAAAGGTTCCTAGATTCTTGAGGCACAGAGAGAGTGGATAGCCAGAGACTTTTTTCCCAGGGTGGAAATGACTGTAACGAGGGCACATAATTTTAAGGTGATCGGAAGAAGGTATAGGGGAGATGTCAGAGGTAAATTCTTCACACAGAGTGGTGGTTGCGTGGAATGCGCTGCCTGCAGTGCTAGTGGAGTCAGATACATTAGAGACTTTTAAGCGATTCTTGGATAGGCAGATGGAGGAAAGTAAAATGTAGGATATGCAGGGTAGTTTGATCTTAGAGTAGGACAGTAGATTGGCGCAACACTGTGGGCCGAAGAGCCTGTACTGTGTTGTGCTGTTCTGTGTTCTATGTACACATCAGTAAGTGAAATTTGTATTTATTAATGAGCCTCATCCTCCAACGAAACTAATGGTGTTTAAACAGAGGTCTGAAGGGGTATAACAGGTCCATGTCCTTACATGAGTAATGTTGCATTTCCAGCTCAATAACAAACTATTCTGCACAACAGTGTAACAGTTTATGCTCCTTACAAACATCCTCCCACTGCGTCCCTCATGAAGAACATGCTCTTTCTCCTTTCTTACATGAAGCTGGCTTCCCAACAAAGTGCCTAATTAATTTGCCTCAACTGTTCCATGGAATGGCATGTTCCACAATCCATTCTTGGGAAAAAGAAGCTTTTTCTAAATTCTTTTTTTGAGTTATTAGTGACCATCTTATATTGCAGCCCATGGTTTGGGATCGAGAATTACTAATCCAATGTAAATTTAAAAATTGAGGAATTTGGAGATCCAAAGCACAAACAGAAATCGCTGGGGAACTCAGTATCTGTCAAGAGAAAGCAGAGCTTACATTGAGACCAGTCACTTCTTGTTATCTTTTGTTGCTTATCTAATGCTTGCATTTATCCTTGTCTCACAACATTCCAACCAGACTCAGTCTGTTCCATCTGTCTCACCCATACCCACTGTCCTTCCAGTTCATATCCCTCTCTTCCAACCAAATTTCAATGTCAATTTCACAGGTCTGCTCCATCCAAACCCATTCTGTGTCCCAAACTGTGTCCTACTGTTTATCCCACAAACATCTTAACATCTGTTTCAACAATATCTGTTCCATTCGCATTACACAAACTCCCCACTCTGTCCAACTCCTTAATCTTTTCACATCCCACCACTTGACTCCCAGAATTCCTGACCCACATCCTACCTCTGTCCCCCCGCACCCCACTGCTCGACTACCGACCTGATCAAATTCAACTCATTGGCTCCTGAAACGTCAGCTTTTCTGCTCCCAAGATGCTGCTTGGCCTGCTGTGTTCATCCAGCTCTACACTTTGTTATCTCAACTCATTGGCTGTCTTCTGTTCCAGCCTTTTATCCATTTGTAATTATACAGCTTATCTCTACCCTTGGTGCATTCCTAAACCCATAAATTATCCCTCACTCCAATGTTGACACTAATTCTATTGTCCTATTCCACCCCTTTTCCACATTATTCCTAACACTGCCTCACCTATAACCCAATCTCTCGTCCTATTCTGATCCCACCACCTTTTCCTGCCCTTCCTCACAGCCTGGTTGTGGATCTCTATGCTCTAATCTGTGTTAAAGTGCTGGCAGTGTAATTGTGACACATGACCCAGTGAATGCCCCCAAATGCCCACCTCACACTCAGCTGTGTTTGGCCCAGGGAAAGTCAACCTCATGCAGTTAATACAGAGCCCGGTTATCTCAGCCAAAGTGCCAAATGAAGTCTTAGAATAAAATTTGGGAACCTTGGGCTGGAGAGATGGGAAAAGGAGCCCTGTGGGATTTAGCTTTCTGATCACTTTCCCATAAAGGAGAGGATAGTCCAGTTGGTTCTATTTATACAAACAACTGGGGAAAGAAATTCTCTCTTTCTAAACAGTTTGTGAACATCACACATTGAACTCTCTCTAAATTATTGAAGCATTCCTCAGTTAAATTGGCTCCTTCCTGCTTCATCCAGACACTAGACACAAATCCCTGTCTGGCACAATGCAGCGTGCTTTGAATCTGATTCTAAAGAGCCCTCTGCTTCTGACATTTCTTTGCTTCGCATCTAAGTGCTGGAAGACTGGTGCAGTACATGGAAAAGAAGTCACTCTTCTACATTGTACCTGACCTTAGTCTGTTGCAAAAGAGAAGCAACTCTCATCATAAAGTCATCCTGATCATTCCAGCTCCTGAGATGCTGCTTGGCCTGCTGTGTTCATCCAGCCTCACATTTTGTTGTCTTGGATTCTCCAGCATCTGCAGTTCCCATTATCTCTGATCATTCCAGCTGACTCCTTGTTACTTCTGGGTGAATCTTATGCTCACAGGAGTCATCCTGTTTACCGACGTCCCTGTGGCCTTACTGCATTATACACTAGTCAGAGCTGAAAGAGCAAGTTTGGCTTAGCAATCATATAGTGTAAAGGTTTGAGGATAGCAACTGGCCCTTGAGTCACACTGCACCTGCTGTCTGGCATGAATTTGCAACTTCCACTCTATCAGTACAGATTCTTAAAACATGTATATTTTGCAAAGTACAGTTGAAAGGGTGGAGGAAGTGAATACAATGATAGCTCCCAAAACAGACTTAGATAAATACTTGAAATAGAAAAGATACAGGGAATGGGATCAGAATTAAATGGATAACTCTTTCAGGAGCTGGCTTAGACACACTGAGCTAATGGCCTCTTTTGTAATGTTACATTCTGCTGGTGTTTTTATATTTATCCAGGAGTTGGAAGTGTCTGTTTGTAACTTACAGTTTATATAGTAGGGAACACACACAGAGGTGGAGAGACAGACCCGAGGGTGGAATTGAACCCAGGTAAGGCAGCAGCGCTAACCACTGAGCCACCACATTGCCGATAACTGTCAGCTAGGACATCACGTCGTTCTTCATATACTTCGCGGGCAAATAGACCGAGGCTTTAAAATTCTTAAAAAGACGTGCCCTCCTCTGGTGCATCCCTCCCAGTACAATACAGGAGAATGTGCTCAGGGCTCGAAGCTTGGATTTGGATGGGAAAGTTATTGAGAAGAAGAGAGATAATAAGGTGTAGAGCTGGATGAACACAGCAGGCCAAGCAGCATCAGAAGAGCAGGAATGCTGAGGTTTCAGGTCTGGACCTTTCTTGGGCTCTTATTAGATAGAAGGGATTGTTGGGCAGCTTTAAAAAGGTTAAGTCCCCAGGGCCAGATAGGATCTATGCCAGCACATTGAGAGAGCCAAGGAAGGGAATGCCTGGGGCCTTTGATGGTGATGTTTGTATCTTCTTTTGCTACAGGCAAGGTCCTAGAGATTAATGGACAGCCAATGTTATTCCTTTGATCAAAAAGAGCAACAGGGATATTCTGGCAATTTATAGTCAGTGAGCCTTATGTCAGTGGCAGGGAAATTATTGGAGTTTTTCTGAGGAGCAGGATTTACTTACATTTGAAAACGAACTGATTTTATGCGCTCATAAATTTCGCTGAGTTTTTTTGTGGAAGTGACAAGGATGATTGACAAGGGTAGGTGGGTGGAAGTTGTCTACATGGACTTTACTAAAGCATTTGACAATGATTAGTTATGGTAGGTTGCTGCAGACATTTAAGTCACATGGGATCCACAGTGAGTTGGGAAGTTACATACAAAATTGGTCACAGAAGACAGGATAGATGTGGAAGTGGTGTTTGCAGCCTGCAGGCCTGTGATCTTTAGTGTTCCGCAAGGATTCAGTTCTGGGAACTTGGAGATAGTGAGAACTGCCGATGCTGGAGCCAGAGACAACAGAATGTAGAGCTGGAGGAACACAGCAGGCCAGGCTGCTTGAGAGGAACAGGAGCGTCACGCTTTGTGTCAGGACCCTTCATCAGGTCTGGAACCTCTGCTGTTTGTAAGATGCAGAATGACTTGAATGAAAATATAAGTTTACAGATGAAAATTAGTGGATTTGTGTGAAGAAAGTCACTTTGAAATGTTGTCTTTGAGTTGGGGTAAGCATTTCTGGCATCATGACATTATTTGGAAAGCTTGACTCACTTGATCCTGCTATCAAAGACTGGGCCCAGTATGTGGAAAGAATACATTATTTTTTCCTGGAATTTGACACTGGAGCAGATGAAAAACAACTAGTAATTCTGCTGACAGCTTGTGGACCTGCAGCTTTTTCAGTTATTAGGAGCCTAACTTTCCCTGAGGCACCAAATAGTGAAACCTTTCTAGAGTTGACAGATTTAGTTAAGGAACACTACGATCCCAAACCTCCACTAATTCTGGGATGCTATTGGTTTTCCTTGGCAGTTAGAGAACCAGGGGAATCCATATTAGGATTTTTGACTTGGGTTAAGACAAGGACATGTGACTTTAGTTTAACCCTTGATGAGATGCTGAGAAACCACTTGGTATGTGGGATTAATGATGTAACCGTGCAAAAGTGTCTAGAAGGTGAAGCTCAGCTGGATTTCAAACAGGCACTATCATTGGCTGTACCTTTGAAAAAATGTAGTAAGTGGGACAATATGAATTATGGAGAGTATCCAATATAGTAATGGAGCCCCTCGCCAGTCTAACTGAACCTAGGGAACACTACTTGAGTGAAGGCAATTGCACAGCCTCACACAGAACACATCCTGCACAGAGAGACTCTAGGTCAGCCCACCACAAAACCCCTAAACAAACAGTTAAAACTTCCATCAGAATCCAAGCCGGCAAGCCAGTATGCAGACATGAGACCTAAACTGAGTAAGAGAACTCATAAGCCGGTATCCAGGAGAGTACACACCCTGAAAAGGCCACCTACATCTGGTTTGGAACAGTTACATTGCTTAGCAACATCCAAATCAGAACCAATCAAAATAAACATTTGGTTAAAGGGTCATCAGGTTCTAATAGAGGCCAATACTGGTGCAGCTGTTTCAGTGGTCACAGAATCAATCTTTAATAAAATTTGCTCTGGATTCCAATCCTTATGTTTGCATGAGACCTCTGTTAGGCTGAGAACCTTTACTGGGGAACCTTATAAGATTAAGGGTATAACTTTGGTTCAGGTCCCTTATGAAAATCAGCAGGTTCAGTTACTGCAGTAAAAGGCTCAGGCCCAAGCATGATGGGGTGAAATTAGTTGACATTCACTTTGACTGGCTCAACATTTTTCAGTTGGGAAATGGTTGCCTGAGTGAAATACTAATTAAATACCCAGAGGTTTTCCACGGCGGCCTGGGGACTATCAATGGAGCCACCTTGCATGTTGGCCAGGAGGTAGTTCCAAGACACTGCAAGGCCCATCCATTTGTCTTATGGGCAAATGTAGAGGCAGAAATAAGAAGGCTGGAAAGCGAAGGAATCATCAAAGCAATCCGTTCTGTGGAATGGCCAGCATCCAATGTACTGACTGTGCTGCCTGATGGGTCAGTTAGCTTTTGTGGGGATTTTAAACAAATGATAAACCACTTCTCATGTTGGATAAATGCCCAATCCTTCGTATAGAGAGTTTATACACAAAGCTTGCAGTGTTGAGTTGGAGGGGTAGGGGGGGAGGTGCTGTCCTTCATGAAGCTGGACATGAGCCATGCAAAACTGCAATTGTGGTTAGATGAGGATTCCCAGACAAATGCTACAATTAAGAACCAGAGTGGTTTGTACAAATATACGAGACTGCCATTTGGGTATTGCCAACCTGTACAATTTTTCAGTGAATGATGGAAAACATTGTACTCGGTCTACCCGAGTTCACCATTTATCCAAAATATGACCAAAAGCCCAAAAAAGGAGCACTTAGAGAACTTAAATAGAGAACTTATAGCCTTTAAATGTTTCCCCAAGGTGGACAAACATCTTGGGAGGGAAAAATGTGTGTTCCAGGCACCCCAAGTGACCTACATGGTCTATAGAGTCGACAAGACATGATTACACCTGTTGGAGGGTGAAGTTGATTACATGTTAACTAGAGGCTAAATAGCAAACATAGATGCATTGAGCTGCCTCCCACTGGCAGATTGACCACCAGTGGCACTGCCATTGGAAGTGTCCATCATGGTTATAATTTTGCTGATCAAGTTGGAAGATGAGGGTGATCAAAGGTGTCCCATCTCTCATACCAGTGCTAGAGCTTATGCTAAAAAAAAGACTCAGCCTTGGATATACAAGCCAGAGCTTCCAGGGAAAGTGCCGAAACAGCTATCATCCTTTAAGGCGTTGGCACAGTATGATCCCAAGCGAGATCTGGTGTTGACATGCCACGTTACCCCTTATGACGTCCAGGCAGTAGTAACTCATAGGTGACTCAATGGAGAGGAATGCCCAACACTGTACACATCCAAGTCATTGGGTAATGCAGAGTATAAATACAGCCAGATTTGAAAAAAAATTGTTGTGCGCTCATATTTGGACTCAGGAAGTTCCACCAATACCTTTACGGCCATAAATTTGTAATAATAACAGACCACAACCCACTGCTAGATCTACTGAAAGGGGACAAAGCAATGCTTCAGGTTGAATTCTGTGGTGGGCTCTAATACTAAGTGCGTATGATTACATGTTAGCCAAACGCTAAATAGTAAACGTAGATGCATTAAGCTGCCTCCCACTGGCAGATTGACCACCAGTAGTACTGCCACTGGAAGTGTCCATCATGGTTATAATTTTGCTGGTCACACTTCCAGTCACGGCTGACAGTATCAGACTTTGGACACAGAAATATCCCATCCTGGCAAAACTGAAACAGCTGGTGGTGATGGGGAAATCCAAAGGGCCATCACAACCAGAGCTGAAACCTTTTTATGTCCAGAGGGACCGGATCACAGTAGATCACATATTGTTATGGGGAATGAAAGTGATTGCCCTGAGCAAAGGTCGCTACCAGGTACTGGCTGAACTCCACTGGGGTCATCCAGGGGTGTCCAAAATGTCAATGTTGACGAGAGGTTATGTCTGGTGGCCAGGATTGGATTCCACTTTGGTGAGGCAGTGCCCAGAGTGCCAATGAGGATAGAAATTATCTCCAGCACCTCCCAAACAGGCATGGGAACGGCTGAGTAAACCCTGGGCTTGATTACGCATTGACTATTCATGGACTCAACATTCTCAGTCATTATGGACACCCACTCAACACAGCTAGGTGTTCTCGAGTTCATCCATCAAACACAGGGGCAATGACAGAAAGACTGAGCGCATCTTTTGCAATACACAGACCCCCGGAAGTGTTGATCCCAGATAATGGGTCATTGTCTACCAGCAGGGAATTTGAGTATTTTCAACATTCAACAACGTTCTATAAGGTAGACCAGTTAGCAAGATTAGTGCACATGGAATACAGAGGAACTGATAGTTTGGATACAGAGCTAGCTCAAAGGTAGGAGACAGAGGGTGGTGCTGGGGGATTGTTTTTCTGACGGGAGGACTGTGACCAAGGACCAGTGACTTTTATCATTTGTATAAATGATTTGGACTTGAGTATAATGGGTTTACTTAGTAAGTTTGCAGTTGACACCAAAATTGGGAGTGCAGTGGAGAGTGAGGAATGTTATCTCAGAGTACAATCGGACCTTGATCAGATGGGCCAATGGGCTGAGGAGTGGCAGATGGAGGTTAATTTAGATAAATGTGAGGTGCTGCATATCACTACACTTCCATTTTTTTTTGCAGCAGCAGTAGCAGCAGGACAAGTGAGAGCAAGGACCAGATGGGCTGCCGGGAGGTAAGTTCTTCATTTCGGCAGCGGAGCTGAGTGGGAGCAGTTGAATTGAGCTCTCGGAACGTGAGCGAACTGCTATAGTTGGGCAAAGGCTAAACCCGAGGCACTACACATGTAATGTCTCACACCCCCCCTCCTCCCCTGACCAAAGAAAACGTCTCTGGTGTGTTGATAAGGTAAGTGTTTTTCATTCTTTTATCACGTGCTGGTAAGTAGAGCGATTTGGGACAATTTTTTAAAATTTCATTTACTTAGTGTTTGATATCAGAGTAGGGCCAAGCTAAGCTTAGAAGTAAAAATAGCAGGAAATCCCCGACCAGTGTTATGTACCTCTTGCTCAATGTGGGAGCTCAGGGACGTCCTGATGTCCCTGACTCCTTCACGTGCAGGAAGTGTGTCCAGCTGCAGCTCTTGTTAGACCGCATGACAGCTCTGGAGCTGCAGGTGGGCTCACTTAGGAGCATCCACGATGCTGAGGGGGTTGTGGATAGCACCTTCAGCAAATTGGTCACACCGCAGATTAGGATTGCTGAGGGAGAAAGGGAATGGGTGACCAAAAGGCAGAGAAAGTGCAGGAAGGCAGTGCAGGTGTCCCCCGTGGACATCTCCCTCCAAAATAGGTATCCTGTTTTGGATACTATTGGGGGAGATGGCTCACCAGGGGAAGGCAGCAGTAGCCAGGTTCATGGCACCGTGGCTGGCTCTGCTGTACAGAAGGGCAGGAAAAAGAGTGGAAGAGCAATAGTCATTGAGGATTCAATTGTAAGGGGAGTAGATAGGTGGTTCTGTGGTCGAAATCGAGACTCCCGAATTGTATGTTGCCTCCGGGTGCACAGGTCAGGGATGTCTCAGATCGACTGCAGGACATTCTGAAGCCAGAGGGAGGTGAACAGCCAGCTGTTGCAGTGCATATAGATACCAACGATATCGGTAAAAAAACGGGATGAGGTCCGACGAGCAGAATTTAGGGAGTGAGGAGCCTAGTTAAAAGGTAGAACCTCAGAGGTAGTAATCCCAGGATTGCTAGCAGTGCCACGTGCTAGTCAGAGTAGAAAAGAAAGTATAGGCAGGATAAATGAGTGGCTGGAGAGATGGTGCAGGAGAGAGGGGTTCAGATTTTTGCGACATTGGCACCGGTTCTGGGGGAGGTGGAACTATTACAAATCGAATGGTCAACACCTGGGCAGGACTAGAACCAGTGTCCTGGGGCTGCTTTTGCTAACGCTGTTGGGGAGGGTTTAAACTAATGCGGCAAGGGGATGGGAGCCAAATGTGGTGCTTAGTGGACAGCAAGGAGTTGTAAGGAACTAGACAATGAAGTCAGTGTGACGAAGGGAAGAGTAGGCAGAGAGCAGATGGTGAACGCAAAAGGGACAGGTGGTCTGAGGTGCATTTGTTTTAATGTGAAAAGTGTAGCAGGCAAGACAGATGAACTTAGAGCTTGGATTAGTACCTGTGAGTATGATGTTATTGCTATTACTGAGACTTGGTTGAGGGAAGGACATGATTGGCAACTAAATATCCCAGGATATGGATGCTTCAGGCGGGATAGACAGGGAGGTAAAAGGGGTGGAGGAGCTGCATTACTGGCCAAAGAGGATATCACAGCTGAGCTGAAGAAGGGCACTTTGGAGGACTTGAGCAGTAAGGCAATGTGGGCACAGCTCAGGAATAGGAAGGGTGCAGTAACAATGTTGGGGCTGTGCTACAGGCCTCCCAACAGCGAGCGTGAGATAGAGGCACAAATATGTAAACAGATTATGGAAAGACGTAGGCGCTACAGGGTGGTGGCGATGGGAGATTTTAATTTTTCCAACAATTACTGGGATTCACTTAGTGTTAAGGGGTTAGATGGAGCAGAATTTGTAAGGAGCATCCAAGAGGGTTTTCTAGAGCAGTATGTAAATAGTCCAACTCGGGAAGGGGCCACTCTGGACCTCGTGTTGGGGAATGAGCCCAGACAGGTGATTGAAGTTTCAGTAGGGGATTATTTTGGGAATAGTGATCATAATTCCATAAGTTTTAGAATACTGACGGACAAAGACGATAGTGGTCCGAAAGGAGGAGTGCTGAACTGGGGGAAGGCCAGCTACAGCATAATTCAACAGGAGCTGGGGAGTGTGGATTGGGAGCAGCTGTTTGAGGGCAAATCCACATTTGATATGTGGGAGGCTTCTAAAAAGAGGTTGATTAGGGTGCAGGACATATATGTTCCTGTGAAAATGAGGGGCAGAAAGGGCAAGATTAGGGAACCATGAATTACAGGTGAAATTGTGAGACTAGCAAAGAGGAAAAAGGAAGTGTACATATGGTCTAGGCAACTGAAAACAGATGAAACTTTGGAAGAATATCAGGAAAGTAGGACCAATCTGAAATGAGGAATTAAGAGGCTAAAAAGGGTCATGAAATATCTTAAGCAAATAGGGTTAAGGAAAATCCCTAGGCCTTTTATTCATACATAAGGAGCAAGAGGGTAACTAGAGAAAGGGTTGGCCTACTCAAGGACAAAGGAGGGAAGCTATATGAGGAGTCAGAGAAAATGAGTGAGATTCTTAATGAGTACTTTGCATCGGTATTCGCTGAGGAAAGGGGCATGACGGGTGTGAGGTTAGGTATAGATGTTTGATTACTCTAGGTCAAGTCGGCATAAGGAGGGGGCAAGTGTTGGGTATTCCAAAAGGCACTCGGGTGGACAAGTCCCCAGGTCCGGATGGGATCTATCCCAAGTAACTGAGGGAAGCGAAAGAGGAAATAGCTGGGGCCATAACAGATATCTTTACAGCATCCTTGAGAATGGGTGAGGTCCAGAGGACTGGAGAATTGCTAATATTGTCCCCTTGTTTAAGAAGGGTAGCAAGGATAATCCAGGTAATTATCGACCGGTGAGCCTGACATCAGGCGTGGGGAAGCTGCTGGAGAAAATATTGAGGGATAAGATCTATTCACATTTGGTAGAAAATGGGTTTACTAGTGATAGGCATCATGGTTTTGTGCAGGGAAGGTCATGTCTTACCAACTTGATAGAGTTTTTTGAGGAAGTAACAAAGTTGATAGATGAGGGAAGGGCTGTGGATGTCATGTACATGGACTTCAGTAAGGTGTTTGATAAAGTTCCCCATGGTAGGGCTGATGGAGAAAGTGAAGTTGCATGGTGTCCAGGGTGTACTAGCTGGATGGATAGAGAACTGGCTGGGCAACAGGAGACAGAGGGTAGTAGTGGAAGGGTGTTTCTCAAATTGGAGACCCTGTGACCAGTGGTGTTCCACAGGGATCTGTGCTGGGACCATGGTTGTTTGTGATATATGTAAATGATCTGGAGGAAGGTGTAGGTGGTCTGATCAGCAAGTTTGCTGATGACACTAAGATTGGTGGAGAGGCTGATAGTGAAGGGGACTGTCATAAATTATAGCAGAATATAGATAGACTGAAGAGTTGGGCAGATAAATGGCAGATGGAGTTCAATCCGGGCAAATGCGAGGTGATGCATTTTGGAAGATCCAATTCAAGGGCGAACTACACAGTAAATGGAAAAGTCCTGGGGAAAATTGATGAACAGACAGATCTGGGTGTTCGGGTCCATTGTTCCCTGAAGGTGGAAACGCAGGTCAATAAGGTGGTCAAGAAGGCATGTGGCAGGCTTTTCTTCATTAGACTGGGTATTGAGTACAAGAGTTGGCAGGTCATGTTGCCGTTGTATAGGACTTTGGTTCGGTCACATTTGGAGTACTGCGTACAGTTCTGGTCGCCACATTACCAAAAGGATGTGGATGCTTTGGAGAGGGTACAGAGGAGGTTCACCAGGATGTTGCCTGGTATGGAGGGTGCTAGCTATGAAGAGAGGTTGAGTAGATTAGGATTATTTTCACTAGAAAGACGGAGATTGAGGGAGGGGGGATCTGATTGAGGTCAACAAAATCATGGGAGGTATAGCCAGGATGGATAGCTAGAAGCTTTTTCCCAGAGTGGGGTCTCAGCTACTAGGGGTCATGAGTTCAAGGTGAGAGGGCAAAAGTTTAAGGGGGATCTGCATAGAAAGTTCTTTACACAGAGGGTGGTGGGTGCCTGGAATGCGTTGCCAGTGGAGGTGGTAGACACAGACACGATAGCATCATTTAAGATGTATCTAGACAGGTACATGAATGGGCAGGGAGCAGAGGGATACAGATCCTTGGAAAATGGGCAACAGATTTAGATAGAGGATTGGCGCAGGCTTAGAGGGCCAAGGGGCCTGTTCCTGTGCTGTAATTTTCCTTGTTCTTTGTTCTAACAGTCAGGTCCTGGGAAGTAGAAGAGGTAAAAGGGACTTTGGGTGGAGATTTATCATTCCTTCGAAGTGAAGTTTCAGGTAGACAGTGTAATGAAGAAGGTGTTCAGTACAATTGCCTTCATTAGCCAGTGCATTCAGTAAAGGAGTTGTGGGGGGGGGGGGGTTCATGTTGGGGGTGTACAGGTTGGCTCAGCCATTTTTGGAACACCGCATTCAATTCTGTTCTCCTTGCAGTAGGAAAGATGGTGTTAAACTTGAAAGGGTGTAGAAAAGATTTCCAAGGATGCTTCTGGGGTTGAAGGGTTTGAGCTAGAGGGAGGCGCTGAATAGGATGAGGTATTTTCCCTGCAGCATCGAAGGCTGAGGGGTGACCTTACAGAGGTTCATGACAGGAATGGGCAGGGTGAATAGTCAAGGTTTTTTTCCCCAGAGGGAGGGCATCCAAAACTAGAGGGGCATAGGCTTAAGGTGAGAGGGGGAAGAATTAAAAGGGACCTAAGGGGCAACTTTTCATGCAGAGGGTGGTGTGTGTATGGAATGAGCTGCCAGAGGAAGTTGTGGAGGCTGGTACAGTTACAGCATTTAAAAGGCATCTGGATGAGGACATGACAGTGTCAGCCTTCAGCCTGGATCTTGTCCGCTGATGTGGTAAGGCGCGTCATAGATTTGTCGGGTAAGAACTTGGTTTTCTTTACTTTGTGGTGGTTTTGTGAGCCTGTTTTCACCTCAGGATGTGCCTGAGGCCTTGTCAGTTGGGTCAATGGTTCTTAGAGGTCTTTGTTGCCAGGTCTGCTGGTCATGGCCATTTGCTGTTGGTTCCCCTGGTGTGGGATGGGCCTGTGTCGGTAGGTTTTGGGATTTGCCATCGGGATCCTTCTCCCGGTGGTAGCTTTTGGGGCAAAATGTGCCTGGTTCCTTGGAACAGTCAAAAAGACTGGCCGAACCCATGGGTTCTCCCTCTCCATCAAATGCTGAAGAGACTTGGGATCTAAGAGTGACCTGTCGCTGCATGGAAGCCTTTGCTGCCAGAAGAAGAGAATGAATTTCTCCTCGAGACACTCCACGCCCAAGAGGTGAGCTACAGTGCATGCATGCCACCCATATCGGAGGCAGAGTTGGTGCTAAAATTCCACAGGAGGAGCTACAAAAGGGAAAACCAACCTCTGTCCTCAGACTCAGAGAGGGATGGGGGAACGTACCGACCAGGTAGACCTCGTAGTATGTGAGCTCCTCCATTGGATCAGTTGAACAGCTCCAACCAGGGAGCCCTGGCTGACAGATAGAAACAGGAGTGTCCAAGGATCTGTTCACTTGGCAATGGGATTCCAGTCCCCGTGGAGTTACTTCATTGTCAATAGCGAGGAAGGTTGTCAAGGGATAAAGCGGGATGTGGATCAGTTGGAAAGTTGGCAGAAAGAGATGGTAGATGGAGTTTAATCTGGCCAAGCTTGAGAAACTGCATTTAGGGAGGCCAAATGCAATAGGAAAGTATACGGTAAATGGCCAAGCCCTAAGGAGCATTAATATTTGGAGAAGACTTAGTGTCCAAATACATCGCTCCCTGAAAATGGCTACACAAGTGGAGAGGGTGATAACGAAGGGGTGCAGTCTGCTTGCTTTCAGCATTCGGGGCATTGAGCATAAAATTTTCAGGTCATGTTGCAGCTGTATAAGGCTTTAGATAGGCCACATTTGGAGTATTTTGTGCAGTTCTGGTGCAGAAGAGGTTTACCAGAATTGGAGTGTTTTAGCCAGCAAGAGATGTTGAAAAAACTTAGAGGCTGAAGGGTAACCTAATAGAAGTATATAAAATTATGAGAGGCATGGATAGGGTGGAAAGTCAGAGTTTTTATCCCAGAGTGCAAATAACAAATACGCAAGGGCAGAGATAAAAATAGAAATCTGAAGAAGGGTCACTTGACGTGAAACATTAACTCCGATTTCTCTCCACAGATGCTGCCTGACCTGCTGAGATTTTCCAGCAAATATCTATTGTTTTTCTCTTGATTTACAGCATCCGCAGTTCTCTCAGTTTTTATGAGAGGGCATAGGCTTAAGGTTGGAGGGGGGGAGTGGAAACATTTAAAGGAGATGTGCAAGGCCAGATTTTTTCCACAGAGGGTGGTAGGTGCCTGGAACACTCTTCCAGGGGAGGTGGTAGAAGCGTATATGATAAAAAAAATTATGAGGCATTCAGAGAGACACACAAGCAGGCAGTGAATAGAGGAATACAGACCATGAGGGGGCAAATGGGATTAATTTGGAATGACATCATGGTCAGCACAGGCATGGTGAGCCAAAACATCTGTGTGCTGTATTGTTCAATGTCTATGTTCTACGTTTCAGAGTTAAAGCTGGCCAGTTGGATAAATCTGACCCTTGCTCTGCATAAATGATGCTCTGACGCTATTTATAGTACTACTTACAAAACCACACATTTGACCAACTGTTAGTTTGCCCTTCTGGAAGGAATGTAATAGCCATTACATTTTACATTCTTTCATGTGATGTGGGTGTCACTGGCTGGCCAGCATTTACTGCCCGTTCCTAGTTGCCCCTTGAGAAGGTGGGGGTGAGCTGCCTTCTTGAGCCATGTGCTGTGGGTTGACCCACAATGCACTTAGGTAGGGAATTCCAGGGTTTTGACCCAGTAACACTGAAGAATAGGATACTTTTCCAAGCCAGGATGGGGAGTGACTTGGAGGGGAACTTGCAGGGGGTGGTGTTCCCATGTCTCTGCTGCCCTTGACCTTCTAGATGGAAGTGGCCGTGGGTTTGGATGGTGCTGTCTGAGGATCTTTGGTGAATTTCTGCATCTTGTAGATGGTACACACTGCTGTGACTGAGCGTCGGTGGTGGAGGGAGTGGGATGTTTGTGGATGCGGTGCCAATCAAGCGGCTGCTTTGTCCTGGATGGTGTTGAGCTTCTTGAGTGTTGTCGGGGCTGCTCCCGTCCAGGCAAGTGGGGAGTATTCCATCCCACTCCTGACTTGTGCCTTGTAGATGGTGAACAGGCTTTGGGGAGTCAGGAGGTGAGTTACTCACCGCAGTATTCTCAGCTTCTGGCTGGCTCCTGCAGACACTGTGTTAATGTGAATAATCCAGTTCAATTTCTGATCAATGTTAACTCCCAGGGGAATTATAGCGGAGAACTCAGCAATGGCATTGTCAAGGGAAGATGCTTCAATTCTCTCTCATGGTCATTGCCTGGCACTTGGGAAAGGTATATGCCACTTGTCAACCCAAGCATGGATACTGTCCAGATCTTGTTGCATCTGGGCACTGACTGCTTCAGTGGAGTCACAAATGATGCTGAACATTGTGCAATCATCGGCGAACATCCCCACGACTGACCTTATGACGGAGGGAATGCCATTGATAAAACAGCTGAAGATGGTTGGTCCTTGGACACTACCCTGAGGAACTCCCGCAGAGATGTCCTACAGCTGAGATAACTGATCTCCCACAACCACGAGCATCTTCCTATTGGTCAGGTATGACTCCGACTAGGGAAGTGTTTGTCTCCTGATGCCCATTAATTCCAGTTTTGCTCAGGCTCCTTGATTGCACACTCGGTCAAATGCAGCCTTGATGTCAAGGGCTGTCACTCTCACCTCACTTCTGGAATTCAGCTCTTTTGTCCATGTTTGAACCGAGGCTGTAATGAGGTCAGGAGCTGAGTGGCCCTGGTGGAACCCAAACTGGGCGTCACTGAGTAGGTTATTGCTGAGCAGGAGCTGCTTGATAGTGCTGTTACTGACACCTTCCATCACTTTACTGATGGTCAAGAGGAGACTGATGGGGAGGTAATTGGCCAGGTTGGATTTGTCCTGCTTTTTGTGTATGGGACACACCTGGGCAATTTTCCCCATTGCCGGGTAGATCCCAGCGTTGTAACTGTACTGGAACAGCTTGGCTAGGGGAGCGGCAGGTTCTGGAGCACAGGTCTTCAGTACCATTGCTGGAATGTTGTCAGGGCCCGTGGTCTTTGCAGTATCCAGTATCTCCAACTGTTTCTGGATATCACGTGGAGTGAATCAAATTGTCTGGAGACTAGTATTTGTGATGCTGGGGGCCACAGGAGGAGGCTGAGATGGATCATCCAGTCAGCACTTCTGGCTGAAGATGGAAGTAAATCCTGTAAACCCATTTGCATCTTCGTATCACTAATTCTGCATCCAGCTACAACTTGCTACCTGCGCCCAACTGTTGTTAGCATTTGCGGCAGTGAGGAAATCATTGCTGTAGGGCCTGACAGATGGTTCATTGCATAAGAATAACATTTATTTTCCACTGCGCCATAAACTATCCTCTCTGCGGAATCTCATTTCTATTTTATGATACCATTCCCTTCCATGCAGTGGGAGTGTTTTTTTTATTTCAAAGGTCAGTTTCAAGACAATATTTGAAAGTGTAAATAACCATACCACAGTCATGACCTCAACACCCAAGTACGCCAGGCCTTTCCCAATATACTTACAAACTCTATTCCTGCCTTGAGGGCCAGGGTCTGAAATCTGTGCTCAGTTAAACAAAATATTTGGTGAACAGCTTAAGGGTAACTTAACAGAATTACAGCCGATTTGCTTCCGAGACACTTTGTCTCATTGATGTTTACGGGAATCTGCAGTGTCCAACAGGCTGTGGTGTGCGGCTGATCCAAGTGGCACGTCTTCCTGGCCTGGGATCTTTCTTTTCTTGTGCCTCAGACCCATCAGCTTTGGCTAGAGATAACACCATGTGGAGCCAAAGGAAGGCAGCAGGCCAGGCAGCATCAGAGGTGCAGGAAAGCTGACGTTTCCAGACCCAAAATGTCAGCTTTCCTGCTCCTCCGATGCTGCCTGGCTTGCTGTCTTCCTTCAGCTCCACACAGTGTTATCTCTGGCTCCAGCATTGGCAGTTCCTACTATCTCTCAACTTTGGCTCAGCACAGTTTTGACACGTGGCATTAGCATCCTGCCATCACTCTCCTGTCATTGGTCACTCAGCGTGGCCCTCTTCACACCTCACCACCTTCTCAGGAGACTCTTCCTTACGTGATTGGATGATGAGGAACACAGGAACAAGAGTCGGCCTTTCAGCCTATTAAAGCCGACTCTGCCACTCCTGGTGGGTCTTCTACTTTGATGCCACTCTCCTCTGCTACCTCCATACCCCTTGGTTTTTGATGATGGTCTCCATCATTGCCCACCATCCCCAGGATTTTTTTACTTAAATGCCAGCTTTGCATTTCGTCATGCCTTTCTGTCCTTAACCTCCTTTGGGGAGGTGGTAGTGTAGTGGTAATGTCGCTGGACGAGTAATCCAGAGCTATGGGCTCCAGGGACATGGCTTCAATTCCCACCACAGCAGATGATGGAACTTGAATTCAAATTTAAAAAATAAATTTCTGGAATTTAAAAAAGCCAGCTCATAAGAACCCCAAACCATTGCTGATTGTTGTAAAAACCAATTGGTTTTACTAATGCTGTTTAGGGAAAGAAATCTAGTGTTCTCTCCATGTGTGTCAAAAGCTCACAGCTAAGAAGCTGTCTCATTATGCACTCTGGGCAATTAAGAATTGGTAGTAAATTTCATTTCCATTTATTTGTGAGATGTGGGCATCACTGATTGGCATTTATTGCCCATTCCTACTTGCCTTTGAGAAGGTGGGGGTGAGCTGCCTTCTTGAACCGCTGCACTCCTTGTGCTGTAGGTTGACCCACAATGCCGTCAGGGAGGGAATTCCAGGATTTTGACCTAGTGACATTGAAGGAACGGCGATACATTTCCAAGTCAGGATGTTGAGTGGCTTGGTGGGGAACTTGCAGAGGGTGGTGATCCCATACATCTGCTGCCCTTGTCCTTCTAGATGGAAGTGGTCATGGGTTTGGAAGGTGCTGCCTAAGGATCTTTGGTGAATTTCCACAGTGCATCTTGTAGGTAGTAGACTGTAGATAAATGCTGGCCTATCCTGCAAATTAATTTTTTAAAAATTATAAGTTGCCCTATTTGCTGAATTAACTGCTGCCAACTAACGGATAAGTGGAAATTCCACACAGAGAAGCAAGAGCATAAGGATATTCTTGTGAACAGAAGGGATCTTGGGTAGGGTCGGGGAAGGTAAATTTCGTGGGGGAAGGGAGGATGGCATTTGGTGGGTCTGCGGTCAGTTTAATAGTTAGAACAAAGAAAATTACAGCACAGGAATAGGCCCTTCGGCCCTCCGCGCCTACACCAAAGTGCTGCCCATCACAACTAAAACCCCCTAACCTTCTGGGAACCAGATCTCTCTATTCTCATCCTATTCATGTATTTGTCAAGATACCCTTTAGTTATCAACAGTTGTCTGACTTGTTCTGATAACTATTAAGTTTGATAGAACTTAGAGCCCTCAGACTTGGTCAATGGACTGTTTTGCAGGTACAGGGGAGTTTGCCAGCGGAAAATTCTCATTCCCAGGCAAATCCAACAAACTCAGTTGCATCTTGGAATCTGCAAGTTCCTGAGGCATAATCCCAGGCTATGCTGCTCAGAGCTTGGAATATCGGAACGCTGTGACTATAACGCACAAAACGGCAGGTAGCGATGATCAGAAACTGACCCAGAATCTTCTAACGGGGCTGCAGAGTGAACAGCTAGGTTAATTTTTCATTGCAGATGCTGGATGAGGGGGCTTTAGGATGTGGTTTTTGAAGAGTTCTGGGCCTGAGAGCTTAGCTGAGGAAGTGGGAGTGATGAGATCAGACAAAGTGGGTATAAGAAGTGGATTTTCCTGTTGAACATTCTTGCTTTCTGAATCATGCACTTTAAAGAAAATGTATTGAGCCAAACAAATTCGTTGTTTAAATTAGCAGCCTGATCACCTCATACACTTAGTGATATCACATGTCAAGTGTTGAGCAAGGGTGTGGATAATTTTAGATTTCGTCGAGTCTCTGCAAACAATTTCCATTTCCCTGTGATGAAATTATGACTCATCATCAAACCCATTCTTAACCATTGGTCTCAATGTTAAACATCATAAGTATTGGAATAGGGGTAGGCCATTTGGCCCCTTGAGCCTGCTCCGCCATTAAATACAATCATGGCTGATCCAACATTCCCCATACCAGCTTCCTGACTTTTCCCTGTAGCCCATGATTCCCTGACTGATCAAGAATCTATCTCAGCCTTAAATAGACTCAGGGACTCTACCTCCATAGCTCTCTGTGGTAAGGAGTTCCAAAAGCTTACAACGCCTTGACAGAAGAAATTCCCCCTTATCTCACCCTTAAATTGGTGCCCATTTATTCTGAGCCTATGCCCTCTGGTCTCTCATGACATCCTCTCAGCATTTACTCTGTCGAGCCCCTTTAGGAATCCTATATGTTTCAATGAGATCGCCTCTCATTCTCCTAAACTCAGTGAGCAGAGTCCCAACTCATGGAGTTACAGGGGTCTCACAGCACAGAAAGAGACTATTCAGCCCATGTGGTCCATGCCATGATTTGTAATCCTCCTACTGCATCTCTCTATTAACTACCTCCACCTTACCATTCAGCTCAACAATTGCATTGTCGCAAACATATGGATTAGGAGCAGGAATTGGTCGAATGGCCTCTATCGGCACAGGAGGGGATTCTGTGATTCTCAGCAATTCAGCCACTCAAGCCTGAGCTAGCTTTCAATAAGAATGTGGCTGATCTCCTTTCTCCACATTCTCACCAAGCGTTGATAACCTTCTACCCTCTTGAATCTATCCGCCTTAAAAAATATTCAAGGACTGTCTTTCTACTATCTTTTTCAGAAAATAATTCCAAAGACTGACAACCCTGGGTGAGACAAAGTTTCTCCTCATCTCTGTTTTATGTGGGGGTTTCCTTATTTTTAAACAGTGACCCAGATTCTCCCACAACAGGGAAGAACATCTCCATGTGTTCCCTGTCTAGACCCCTCAGAGCTGATTGTGGCACTGCATACACAAGGTAAGATCACATGGGGTTGGTGTCGTTATTAGCTTGGACAGAGGATTGGCTAACCAACAGAAAGCAGGGAGTCGAGATAAATGGGTCTTCTTCTGCTTGGCAAGATGTAACTCATGCGATACCACACAGTTCAGGCCTCTGGCCTTAACTGTTTATCGTCTATATTAATGACTTGGATACAGGGATAGAAAGCATTATAGCCAAATTTGCAGAAGACGTTAAAATAAGTGGGAAAGTAAGTCGTAATGAAGAAGTAAGAAATTTATAAACCTATGTGAGTAGGTTGGGTGAATGATAGAGATTAACTTGGACAAATGCGAGGTTGTCCATTTTGTTCAAAAGAATAAAAAAAAGCACCTCGTTATCTAAGTGGAGAGAAAATTCAGAGCCAGTTGATGCAGTGGGATCTGGGTGTCCTTGTGCATGAGCTGCAGCTGGCTATTATGTAGCTACGCAGATATTAAGGAAGGCCAAATGAAATCATGGCATTTATTGCTAAAGAGCTATGAAAGAGGGGAAGTGTTGTGCACAGAGCATTGTGCACAGCTTTGGTTGCATACCTGAGGTGGGAGTAGTTACGTTGGAGGCAGTTCAGAGAAGGTTCATTAGATTGATTCTAGAGATGAGGATTTTCTGTTATGAAGAGATATTGAGCAGTTTAGGGCTGTACTCTCTGAAGTTGAGAAGATTGAGAGGGGGATCCTAAAGATAATTGGCAAAGTTGCCAGAGAGAGGATGTTTCCTCGTGTGGGGCAGCCTAGAATGAGAGGTCATAGTTTTCGGATAGGGAGGAGCAGATTTAAAACAGAGATAAGGAGAAATTCCTTCTCTCACATGGTTATGAATCTGGAATTCACTACTTTAGAATGTCGTGGATGTTTGGATATTGAGTAATTTGAAGAAGAGATAGACAGAGTTTTAATTAGTAATAGGTTGAAGGGTTCTGGAGAGCGGGCAGGAAAGTGGAGTTGAGGCTGAGATGAGATCAGCCAGGATCATATTAAATGGCAGGAGTACCCTTGCGGTGTTGAGTGGGTGTGACGAGGGGAGGAGGTTGCTGAATGGCCTACTCCTGCTCCTAGCTCTTAAGCTTTAATGTACCTGAAAAGTTCCTGCTTGCAGACAGCTCGTCAGCTCCATCGACCCCCAAAGACTGAAGTGCATGTCCAGTGTCTCCGCAACTTACCAGGGCACAGAGAGAGCGGTATTCTGTGCACGCACCCACATGGAGAACACTGATCATTGTGGAACAGATTCCTCATGAGCTGGGCTGGCCCATGATGGGAAGCATCATGGGCCAATTAATTGGGAATCAATTATCTGTTTTCTATTGGATGCTTCCCCTCTCTGCGACAACATAATGCCATCATTAGCTGATATGTAGGTGAGCTTAATGATTTCCCTCAGGGGGAGGGGCATGTCTCCCTGGGATCATGGGTGGAATTTGGAAACTGGTAGCTGGTTTGCTTTTTCTGTGTCTATCCCATCAAACTCTTAAACCCTTAAACACATTGATCCTCCAAGCAACTCTGGATTGACTGAACTGGGAGGGAGTTTCATAGAGATTACACACTCACAAATGACACAGCCAGTAACTCTGTACAGGCTAGACTGGCTCAAGGGAGGGTATTTTCCATATCAGATTGTTATGACACGCTCTCTAGAGCAGGACAGAATCCCTACAGTGTGGAAACAGGTGCTTTGGCCCAACAAGTCCACACCAACCCTCAGAGCATCCCACCCAGCCCCATCCCCCTATGACCCACCTAATCCAGGCATCCTTGAACACTATGGGGCAATTTAGCCTGGCCAGCACATCTTTGTACTGTGGGAGGAAACCAGAGCACCTGGAGGAAACCCATGCACACACGGGGAGAATGTGCAAACTCCACACAGACAGTCACCTGAGGCTGGAATTGAACACGGGTCCCTGGTGCTATGAGGCTGCAGTGCTAACCACTGAGCCACTCAAGCAGTTAGGACTTGAAACCAGGCCTCCTGGCTCTGAGGTATGGACATTGCTGTCACGAGAGCCCAGTGGGTATGATGTACAAGCGGGTGGGTAGGGAGTGGGACTTGCGTTGTAGGAGAGTGGGGTTGAGCTTATTGCCATATGTTCTGTCTGGTCCAGTGGCTACTTTGTGCTGAGACGATTAGGTGGAGCGGGATTAGGTGTGATCTCAGGGTTTGGAGGAGATGGAGTGTCGGTTCAGGCTCACAGTATCCCTTCCCACACTTGCAGTACCCCTTTCACGCACCTCACCCCCACATCCAAAGCCCAGTGCCTTCTCCCCAACTCCCCCAACCTCCCTTTCAACTGATCTCTGCGGCTTTCTGCGATTTTCTGTAGAAGGGCCCAGGCCTGAAACATCAGCCTTCCTGCTCCTCTGATGCTGCTTGGCCTGCTGTGCTCATCCATTTCTACACCTTGCTACCTCTTAATCTCTGCAGCTGTCTGTTTAGTGAAACACCGTGACTGAGGGGCCCTGGGCTGTATTCTTCGGCCCAAGGAAAGGGGGCTATCAGTTGGTCAAAGAGACCTATTGCCAGCTTAAAGTGGGCACATCACCAGGCACGCGCTGAGCCTTGGCAACGTGATGGCAAATTCTAGAGGCCAGGCCTGGATCAAAGAGAGGATTCGAGAATTCCATCCTCAATCCAACAGGGGCGTTTGAGTGGTCAGTCCTGGAACATGGAAGGAATTCCAGAATTCTGTCCTGGATCGAATGGGGGATTTGAAAGTTGAGCACTGAAAGATAGACTGATTTTTGAATATGATCCTGAAGTGCTGGTTAAATTCCAGATCCAGAGGAAGGCTTTTGGAATTTTTTTACAGAGCTCTCAGTCAAATTTGACCAACTCCTGTGATTGGCTGGAACGATCTACCAGAACAGCAAGCTCTTGATTCCAACCAGACACCTATCATTTTCACTGAATTTCGAAAACTTTATTGTAAAAAAAACTACAGCGTTTAACCAAGTACAAGAATGAAACGTTTAGTTCCAACAGCAAGGATTATCAAATAACCACATGGTACAAATACATCAAAAACATGAGGAGATGGTCAGTATCTAACATGAAGCATACAATCATTCAGTAAAATCACTGTATGGTCTCTTGACACTAAATTCTTCAGACAATCAGTCGAGTACTGCAGTTGCTCAAGAGTATGACTGTCTGTCAGAATAATGTTGCTTCTCTACTCCAGATCTCTAAACTCCCCCTCTCTCATTAAACTAGCTGTGAATTCTCACGAGTTCCTCCCCCTCCCACCCACTTCTCTACACTCTACAATTCAGTACGCTGTTTATGCAAAAAGAACATTCTAGAAATCAGCAGTTCCTTGCTTTGGGTTGCAGCTCATCAATAGGATGCCACTGCAAAAGAGAATTTTAGGTATTCACAATTCTCTCTCCTATCCCCATCTTGATCCCATTGAAACCCCTCACCCGAAAACTATAACGGTCACAGTTCTGGACGCCTCAGCCTGGGGATATATCCTTCAAGTGTCTACGCTATCGAACACTCTGGGGCATTGTGTTTCTCATTATCTCTCATTATCCACATTGCTGGGGAGTAAAGGTAAAGTCACCATTGTCTGACCAAAAAAGGGCTGCTCTCTCATCAGATAGATCGTAAAAGGATGTATGTCCACCTTGGTGCCTGTGATACCCTCAAGAAACAGAAGGAGATTGCGGGCTTATAATAAACAAGAGGTTAACTCCAACAAGAGATTTTTATTTTATTCACTTGTGGGAACGTGCGTGTCGCTGACTGGGCCGGGATTTATAGCTTGCCCCATTTGCTCCTTGAGAAAGTGGTGGCGAGCTGCCTTCTTGAACCGCTACAGTAGTTCGAGCCTCAGTGCCATTAGAAAGGATTCTGACCCAGCGACAGCAGAGGAACAGCGATATATTTCCAAGTCAGGTTGGTGAGGGGCTTGGGGGGGAACTCGCAGGGGCTGGCATTCCCATGTATCCGCTGTCCTGGACCTTCTAGATGGAAGTGGTCACGGGTTTGGAAGGTGCTGCCTGAGAAGCTTCAGTGAATTTCTGCAGTGCATCTTGTAGGTGGCACATTTTTATATTCAGAAATTAAGATATCAAAAAAGAACTTACTCGAGCACTGCAGTGCAGTCAATGCATCTTTCACACAGACAAACATTGCCGAAACTTTATAAAGCTGTATTGGGTCATAGCTGGAGAATCAGTGAGATTTTCAGTCGGATTTGGGAACGGAGTGAGGTTCCTTGTGAGGGTGCCGGTGAGATGGCCCCTAGTGGGTGCAGGGAGGAGGGACTTTTGTTGCACTCTGAAGTTGAGCTGGTGCTGTTTTCCGCAGGGAAAGGGAGGTGAGGGGATTTTTAGTAGGCCCACACAAGATGATGCCAGGATTGGTTCAGATGAAGAAAGAAAAGGTGCCCCCACGTTCTGATAGCGCAAGGACATAGATTCCAGGGAGGGACATCTCTACGCTGTGAATGGTAATGAGCTGGAACACTAATGAGCTGGAACACTTGGCCCATGACAATGCTGGAAGTAGAGTTGCACAACAGCTTCAAATGGTAATTTAAGTGAACTCAGCTTGCAGGGGAGTGAGTGGTAGAATGTGACTGGCTAAATCGAGCTGAAGTGAACACAATGGGACAACGGGCCTCCTGTGTGTGTGGAATGAGCTCAGCATGTGCCAGTACACTTTCGAGCCAATGAGGATTCCTTTTATTGAATTACAGTCGTTGTTGATATGTAGGAAATTCTGCTGTCAATGAGTGCACAGCAAGCTCCCACAGAAAAAAAAATGTCGATCTGGTAAAGAACAGTCTGTGCGTTCTGACGCACTGTTTGTGGAGAGATGCTTATTGACTCAGGAGCACAGTGAGAAACCCTCAATGTTTCTTCAAAGTAACAACTCAGCAGCACCAGTGAGAACAGGAGAGCAACAAATGACGAGTGAGTTACAGAGTAACGTAAAGTCATGAAGAATCATACAGACCACATGAAATGGCAGAAGTTGGTACGCAGGTCCTGCAAGTGCAAGGGAAATGCAATGATGGTCTCAATTTATAGGTAAGACCTATACAGGGCACAAATGAGGCCACAGTTAGTGAAGTACATACGGTTGTGATCTTCTCAATTAAAGACGAATCTGGAAGCAATTCAGAGGAGGTTCCTGGGATGAAGGAATTGTCAGATGAGGAAAGGCTGGGTTGATAGTGGTGTCTGTAAGAATGGGAGGCAATCTTAGTGAAACAGGGTTGAGAAAGCACAGTGGTTGGGCGGCTGAGAGAATGCCTGCACTCGAGAGAAATGTGGAAGCTTTGGAAAGGGTGCAGAGGAGATTTACTAGGATGTTGCCTGGTATGGAGGGAAGGTCTTACGAGGAAAGGCTGACGGACTTGAGGCTGTTTTCATTAGTGAGAAGAAGGTTGAGAGGTGACTTAATTGAAACGTATAAAATAATCAGAGGGTTAGATAGGGTGGATAGGGAGAGCCTTTTTCCTAGGATGGCGATGGTGAGCACGAGGGGGCATAGCTTTAAAATGAGGGGTGAAAGATATAGGACAGATGTCAGAAGTAGTTTCTTTACTCAGAGAGTAGTAAGGCAATGGAATGCTTTGCCTGCAATGGTAGTAGATTCGCCAACTTTAGGTACATTTAAGTTGTCATTGGATAAGCATATGGACGTACGTGGAATAGTGTAGGTTAGATGGGCTTGAGATCGGTATGACAGGTCGGCACAACATCGAGGGCCAAAGGGCCTGTACTGTGCTGTAATGTTCTATGTTCTATGTTCTATGGAATCGAGAATGAGGAGGCATGGTTTCTGAGCGAGGCCTCAAATTTCTTTGCTCAGAGAGTCGTGAATTTCTGGTCATCTCTAGAATGATATCAGACGGGTTACAGCACCAAAAGAAGTCATTATACTCTCATTTCATGGATCAGGTCGCCGAATCCCGCTACCCTGCCTGCATCCAGAAAAGCATTTCTTTGCAGGTAATTATCTTATTTTTTAAGACCCTTCAGCCCATCGAGACTGTACTGCTGAAAGTATATTACTACAAATGCCAGTCCCACTTCCCTGCACTCGGCCCATTGGCTTGAATGTTATGACACTTTAAGTGTCTTTGTAAAGGATGTGAGGCTTCCTGCCTCAACCCTCCTCCCAGGCAGCGCATCCCAGAGCCCCACCACCCGCTGGGTGAAAACGTTTTCCTCACACCCCCTCTAAACCTCCTACCTTTTGCTTTAAAACTATTCCCCCTTTGTAATTAGCTCTTGACTCAGGGCTGCAGTGACTGAGTCACTGTGTGCGTTCAAGATTTCTGAGCTGTAGTTAAGGGAGATGGCAGGGTGAAGGGGGGGGGTCAGACAGGAAAGGGTGACTGAGGTAGTGACCTTACTGAATTGTGTTTGAGGGGCTGAATGGCCTAATCGCATTTCTGTTTCTAATGGCTTTAGGTTACACAAAGTAAAGGATGGGGCAGCATGTTGGCTCAGTGGTTGGGACTGCAACCTCACAGCGCCAGGGACCAGGTTCGATTCCAGCCTCAGACAACTGTCTGTTCCCCCCGTGTCTGCGAGGGTTTCCTCTGCGTGCTCCAGTTTCCTCCCACAGTCCAAAGATGTGCAGGCTAGTTGGATTGACCATGCTAAATTGCCCAGTGTTCAGAGGTGTGTAGATTAGGTGTGTTAGCCATGGGAAATGCAGGGTTACAGAGAAAGGGTGTGGGTATGAGGATGGATCTGGGTGGGTGCTCTTCAGAGGGGCAGTGTGGACTTGTTGGGCTGAATAGCCTGTTTCTACACTGAAGGGATTCTATGAAACACTCAGAGTCACTTGAATTCAACTGCTACAATTACAGATTAGCTTGCAGATGTCTGCGTCGGTCAATGCGTGTCATATTTGGGAGGCAATGGTTGGACAGTTAGCCAGGGACCCAGGTTTGAATCCCACCATGGCAGATGGTGGAATTTGAATTCAGAAACATCTAGAATTAAGAATCTAATGATGACCATGGTTCTATTGCCAATTGTTGGAAAAACCTATTTGGGTCACTAATTCCCTTCAGGGAAGGAAACTGCCATCTTTACCTGGCCTGACTTGCATGTGACTCCAGGCCCACAGCAATGTGGTTGACTCTTAACTGCCCTCTGGGCAATTAGGAATGGGCAATAAATGCTGCCTGGCCAGTAACGCCCTCATCCTGTTAATGAATAAAGGAAAATAAATCTGAGTGTGTGTGATTGTGTGGAAAAACCTACATTCAGGTTGATATGTGCCTGAGTAGGACGCCCATTGTTCACAATGTTGATGGATTGAAAACCATCACAATCTGAATAAAAGTTGCGGAGAGAGACAACAATAGTATTTGAAAACATCAGGCTCTAAAGATTTGCTGCTCAGAATACATTTTAACCTCCAGAAACTGAGCCACTTGGTAGTTTTCTATTGCCTTATATTTGTTTGAAAATGATATCTTCTAGCAACCTGGTCAGACATGTTACTGCACACCTCTTAGAGCAGGGAGGACTTGAGCGCAGGCCTCCTGGCTGAGAAGTGGGACACTACCACTGTGCAGCTATCAGCCTTCCAGACAGCCGACACAATTAGAGCTGCTTGTCCTTCCCATGCTTTTGTCTTGTCCACTACTTCCTTTTTCTTATCTTTCCTTCAGGTTAGAGATTTCTGTTCCCTGCCCTCACTGTGGATGTTGACCTACATTCCTCCCTGTACCTTAAATTTAAAACATTCATTTTTGCTCTCAAAGGTCTCTCCCACCAAGACTCACCCCACCACCCACTCCCGCCAGCCCCAGATCTCTCTCCAAACATGGCCTCTTGACCAACCCTGATATTTTATCACCCCACTCCACATTGATGGCCCGGGCGTCTCCTTCTAAAGCTCTCTCCTCACCTCCCCTCCTTTAAGACAGTTCTCAAAAACTAGCCCTCTGACCGAATCTTTGGTCGCCTAATGTCACTTTAATGTGCCACCACTTGGCTGATAACCTTCCCATGAAAAGCTTTCAGATAGTGTTGTGCTAGAGGTGCTCACAAAATGCAGGGCTGTTGTTGTACAGCAGCTGGGAGCCAGGGGATTGGATGGGGAAGAGAGAGTCCACAGATCCCATTTTAGATTGCCACCAGCTGACCAAGATTGGCAACGATAGAAGCATATTAGTCGGATTGAGCTATACACTAAATCATGGTTTATCAGGTATTGATGGTAGGGCCGGTGTTGGACTGGGGAGGATGAGGTCAGAAATCAGACAACACCAGGTTACAGTCCATTTCTGAAGAAGGGTTCCCACCCGAAACATCAGCTTTCCTGCTCCTCTGATGCTGCCCGGCCTGCTGTGTTCCTCCAGCTCCACACTGTGTTATGTCTGACTCCAGCATCGGCAGCTCCTACTATCTCTCAGGTGATAGTCCAACAGGGTTATTTGAAATCACAAGCTTTCAGAGCACTGCTCCTACATCAGGTGAAGTGAAGAGGAGCATACAGGCACAGAATTTATAGGCAGAGAGAGATCAACAGATCATAAAAATGGCGTGAGTAGAGTGTCAAGTAATATGTCTCTGCAAGTGATCAAAAGTGTCAGACAGTGTGAGTAAAGTGTCAACAGCTGAATAACAAGTGAAGGAATGGCCTATAATCTGATTAAATGAGGCAGAGAGATAATTACAAAAAAATTAAAAAGAAGGTGATGCTGTGGACAAACTAAATGGCTGGAATAACACAATAGGTATACAAGTTGCTCGCCGAGGGTTTAACCAAAGTAATAAGTGATTCAAAACTGTACAAACAAATTAAGGTAGAGAGATCATAACTATTTATTAAGGTGATGGTGTCAAAACAGGACAGTAAGGAAGGTTTTACAGATACAGAACAGGGCGGTGGGGTCACACGTAACTATTCAGCTGTTGACACTTTGCTCACATTGTCTGACGCTTTTGATCACTTGCAGCGCCTTGTTATTTGGCCTATCAACACACTCACACCATTTGTGTGATCTTTTGATCTCTCTGTCTGTAAATTCTGTGCCTGTGTGCTTTACTTCACTTCACCTGATGACGGGACAGCGCTTCGAAAGCTTATGATTTGAAATAAATCGGCAGGGCTATAATCTGGTAACGTGTGGACCATGATGGATCAGGACTGTAGGAGGTCAAAACAACAGATTATAGAGACTCCCAATTTATGGGAGGTCTGTATCAGAACCGTTCACTTAGGAAAATAATTAGCCCCTGCAAGACTGTGGACTGCAGGCATTGACGGTGTTCCCCTGGTTGAAAATACCTCTGTCTTTAGTGTCCAGAAATCACATGTCAAATATGTCCAAGGATATTATGATGGCCGGGGCATCTAGAACCAGAGATCACAGTGTAAGGATACGGGGTGGGCCATTCAGGATTGAGATGAGGAGAAATGTCTTCACCTAGAAAGTGGGGAGCGTGTGGAATGCACTGCCACAGAGAATGGGGACCGTGTGGAATTCACTGCCATAGAGCATGGGGAGCGTGTGGAATTCACTGCCACAGAGAGTAGTCGAGGAGAAAACATTGGGTATTTTCAAGGCGGAGTTAGATATAGCTCTTGGGGCTAAAGGCAGAAAGTGGGAACGTGGGACTGAGTTGGATGATCAGCCATGGCCATATTGGTTGGTGGAGCAGGCTCGATGGGTCGAAAGGCCTCCTCCCGGTCCTTGTTTCAAGAACAAAGAAAATTACAGCACAGGAACAGGCCCTTTGTCCCTCCAAGCCTGCATCGATTGAAATTCACTATGAATGGAATTTTGGTGTGGGCCAAGTTTGAATCTCAGAATCTCTATCCTGAGGGACTACATGTTGGAAAATGGGCCCCACGTTAATGCAGGAGAAGCAAATGTCAAAAAGACACAAAAAGTGTTTTAGCCGAGGTCTGGGAGTGAGGGTAGGGAGTGGGTGCACACAGCTGGTGAGATTTCTTGCCTACCTGTGCAGGTTGTTTTCTACGAGGCTCTGCAGTTTGCCCTTCTCCTCAGACAGAGGGGTTCATTTTCACCGTCACTCGTGAGGTACTTGTGGGAGAGTGGAGGGGCAGCAGATGTGGGGTAGATTTGTGTTAAACTCCAGTAGGTGACATCTCCTCATTCCGTTGGTGTCATAGCGATGCTAATCCAGAGAGTGAAAGCTCAGAAACAAGCACAGAACATGCCAGAGAAACTCAGGAGGTCTGGCAGTGTCTACGAAGAGAGAAACAATGTAAATACATCAGGTTCAGTGACCCTTCTGCAGAACTGGAATGTAAAGATTTATGAGGATGTTGCCAGGGTTGGAGGGTTTGAGCTACAGGGAGCGGTTGAATAGGCTGGAGCTATTTTCCCTGGAGCGTCGGAGGCTGAGGGGTGACCTTATAGGGGTTTATAAAATCATGAGGAGCATTGACAGGGTGAATAGACAAGGTCTTTTCCCCAAGGATTCCAAGGCTAGAGGGTATAGGATTAAGGAAAGAGAGCAAAGATATAAAAGGGAGCTAAGGAGCAACTTTTTCACGCAGAGGGTGGTTCATGTGTGGAAGTGGGGGAGGCTGGTGCAATTACAACATTTAGAAGGCGTCTGGATGGGTATATGAATAGGAAGGGTTTAGAGGGATATGGACCAAATGCTGGCAAATGAGACTACATTTATTTTGAATATCAGGTCGGCGTGGATGAGTTAGACCGAAGGGTCTGTTTCCATGTTGCACATCTCTACGAGTCTACGACTCTATGAGAGTGAGGGTCAGCAACAGTCTGAAACAATGGATAACAACCTAATCTTCTGACCCAGAGGTATGGGTTCAAGTCCCATTCCTGACACTTGAGCCTATGATGCTGACAGAGTATAGCGCTGTCCCAGTCACTGCCCCTCAGAGACAGTGGTAACAGGAGCCCATCGGCCTCTTGGGAGAGATGTGAAATCTCCCAATTATTTTGCAGAAGAACAGATAGGTTCCTCCCATTGTCCCAGGCCCATTTATAAACCTCAAGCAACACAATGAGAAACTCTTTTATCATGTTGCTGTTGTCAGCAGCTTCATTAACTGTAAAGAAATGGGTAATAAATCCTGGCCTGGCTAATGATACTCTCATCCTGTGAATGAATGATAAAAAGTGTTTTGTTACATCAGGAACAAAAACAAAGTTGCTGGAAAAGCTCAGCAGGTCCAACAGAATCTGTGGAGGAGAAAACAGAGTTAATGTTTCAAGTCCAGTGACCCTTCCTCAGAACTGGGCATTGTCAGAATTCAGATCTCCGGACCCGACACGTTAACTCCGTTTCCTCCTCCACAGATCCTGCTGGACCTGCTGAGCTTTTCCAGCAACTTTGTTTTTGTTCCTAATTTACAGCATCCACAGTTCTTTTGGTTTTTGTTTTGTTACATCCTCAGGGACAGTACAAATGAAAGTTTTTCTTTTTAGTACAACGGCAGATTGTGGAAAATTCCCCACGCAGTTTGGGATAGCAGGGAAGAGAATTCTCAGGAAAGAATTTGTTTAAGCTAATGTGAAGGATGGCCTCATGGTTTTCGTGTCAGGGCTGCTAATCTGGAGGCTCAGCTAATGTTCTGGGAAACAGGGTTTGAATCTTATGCTGGTAGATGATGAAATTTGAATTCAATAAAGGAAATATGTTTTAGGACGAGCCAGTAAAATATGGTGCGACAGTCAGAAGCCAAAAAGCTGACCGTCAGCTACCTGGTCTATTTTTGTCTCATCTGCAAACTTCCCAAATTATGTCTCCCACGTTTGAGCCTAAGTCAGTATAATTCGCCACAAACAGCAAATACCACCAGAAAATGTCATGTTTCTTTTTTTCCCCTTTCTGCCTGTTGGACAATTCTCAGTCCAAGGCCCCTGGTCCTTGCCCCACTGTTGCTAACGATTTGCATCAATGCTTCAGGATTGTGGATCTGAAATACAAGATCCAAATTTGCGTGTCGCAATGCTTTCCTGCACATTGCTGGGCTTGTAGAATGAGGTTGGGAATGGTAAATAATCTTCAAGCACAGTGAAAGCTCCATGACTCAATTTCAACGAACATAAAATTCCCCTTGTGTTGAAGTTACCAACTAATCCCACTACAGAATGGAATGGAAGAAGCCATTAAACAATGCTGTTTGGCTGAAAATCTGTAGCGGTCCGAAGCATTTTTGCCAAACTTTTGCTCAATGCCAACAAAACAAATAAGATTGACACAGTCGTTCGCAGATGAGGTTTCCATGCAGTGCAAGCCCTGATTTAGCCAAGTGAATGTGGCCGGGAATGGAGAGTTTGAGTTACAAGAAGATAGGCTGGGACTTCTTTCACTAGAGTCTAGGAAACAAACAGGTGACCTGTCGGTTCTTGTAAAACTGCAAGCGCGTTATAGATAAGGTGAATGGCAGGAGTTCTTTTGCCTTGGTTGGGGGATTTCAAGGCGAGGGGGGGCTTTATTTTAAGGTGAAGGAAGAAAGATCTAAAATAGACATGAGATGCAATATTTTTAACACAGTGGGTGGTTCACGTGTGGAATGAACTTCCAGAGGAAGGGGTAGATGCGGGAACACATACAAAGACCTTTGGAGAAGTACATGAATAAGTAATGCTTGGGAGGATATAGGCCAAGCACAGGTAGATGAGACTAGTTTAGTTTGGGATTATGGTCAGCATGGACTGGTTGAACTGAAGCATCTGTTCCCATGCTGTATGACTCTGTGACTCTATGGCTATGGTTAGATCTCAGCCCACTTCAAAATGAAATGCTGGAAAATCCGTTGACTCATTTCTCTGTGAGACTTGCACATGTAGCGAAACTGGTGAGAAAGGAAACATGTCGTGGACTGGAAGGTAGGTGAAGATGAGACAACTTAGCAGCTACACCTGACAAAAAGGTAAAATGCAAAATAAACACTTAGAGATAGTAAGGGCTGCCGATTCTGGAGTCAGAGATAACACGGTGTAGAACTAGAAGAACACAGCAGGCCTGTCAGCATCAGAGGAGCAGGAAAGTTGGAATCTCGGTTTCAGTTCGAAATCCTTCTTCAGAAATGGGGGAGGGAGAAGGGAGCTCAGAAATAAATAGAGAGAGGAGGGGTGGGGTGGGGAAGGTAGGTGGGATGGTAATAGGTGAGTGCAGGTAGGCAGTGGTAGGAATTGGTCAGTGAGGTGGGGGGAGCGGATAGGTGGGAGGGAAGATGGACAGATTGCGTCAGGTCAAGGAGGCAGGGGTGAGAGGGAGGGTTTTACCAGTTTCAAAATCTCCTCGCCCCGGCCTCATCCCATGATCAACCCTCCCTCTCATCGACTCTTCCACCCATCCACTCCTCCCACCTCATTGACCAATCCCCAAAATAAACACTTAGACTTTCACTGAGCAATGAAGATTTTCTTTGTTCTTTTCGCACTTTCCCATCAGCACCTTAGGGTGGATGTTTAATGAAATTTTTATAATCCTTCATGGGCTGTGGGCATCGCTGCCTGGCCAGCATTTATTGCCCTCCATAGTTGCCCTTGAGAAGGTGGGGGTGAGCTGCCTTCTTGAACCGCTGCAGTCCCTGTGCTGTGTTTTAGATGGCCCACTTCTACAGACATTAAAAGTGACTCATTCACATTGAAGACTCACTAAGCTCTGCTTAACCCAGATTTCAAGGTGGTTCCTCGTGGGTTTGGCTGATTGAGAGTTTATTGTTGACATAGTTAAGGTCAAAGGAATAGCAAGCACTTTCTGTCAGAAAATAAATTTCCAAATGGGCCGGAGCGGTAAACACCTGAGAATACCAAGCCATTAAGTCACTTATGATAGCTGCACAAATCATTAAAAATAGCAAAGTCGGTTATCAAGATCATGTTTTTAAACTAATACTAGTTTCATTTTAGAGGGATAGAAGTGAAGACTTGAAAAATTATGATGCTGGGACGATCTGAAACAAAACCAGAAGGTGCTAGAGAAACTCAGCAGGTCAGAAACAAAGTTAACATCTCACATTCAGTGACCTTCCGTCAGAACTTGAAAAGCTGTGTTAAACTTGGGACACTTAGCAAACTGGACAGTGCCCTGGTCTCCATCCTGTAAACAGGATATGGAGGGATTGGAGCGGTCGAGTCTGGAGGCTAAAATAGAATCAAACTGAGAGGTTACACTGAACAAGGGAAAGTGAGCAACAACGAAGTCTATTCCGACAATGAAATCCTCAAGATTATGAAATACTTGATATAAGAGATGTAGCTGCAACTGATGTCAGATTGAAGTCCATAATTATTAGGCATTCACTAATAAAGCCAGCACAGCATTCAGGAGAGTTATATTAGTCAGAGAGTGGTGAGTAACTGACTACCACATCAAGTGGTTGAGATCAAACTCCTGTTGGATTAAAAGGAAGCTGGATAGGGAACAGAATAAAAGGAAATGCTGAGGATGTGAGATAAGAGGGTAGTAGGAGGTCAGCATGGAGCATTTGAACAGAATGGCCTGATCTATGCTGTAAATGTAAGATCACCTGTTTTAAGAGCAGCAGCAGACCATTCAGCCCATCAAGTCTGTTCTGCCATTCATTGAGATGGCGGCTGATCTAGGAATCCTCAGTTCCACTTTCCTGCCTTTTCCCCGTAACCCTCAATTCCCTTCCTGATTAAAAATCTACCTGTCTCAGCCTTGGATTTACTGAATGACCCAGCATTGACAGCCCTCTGTGGTAAAAAAAATTCCACAGATTTACTCCCCTCTGACAGAAACAATTTCTTCCCAATTTATGATTTAAATGGGCAACCCATACCCTGAGATGATGTCCTCTGGTCTTAATTTATCCCATAAGCCCCTCTGCATCTGTCCAGTCAATTCCCTAAGAATCTTGTATGTTTCAATAAAGCTGCCTCTCATTCTTCTAATGGGTACAGGCCAACCTACTCAACCTCTCCTTATAAGACAGCAAGCAAATAAGAAATATTTTGCAAGGTTATATTTACACTATTACTTGATTTGTATTAATTTCACCAAACAAATATAAAAAAGGCTGCTGGTTCCCTATCTAACCCATTATGAGGCCATCCTGTCCTGGGCAGCATTGACAGTTAAATACATAAATAAACTTCCATTAAAGCACTTGTACTTAAAGCAATGAATGATAGATTTTACAGAACGACCACATTTGAAGCTTTTGACCTTTCCTAACCGTTCATGCGTTCCTGCTGTCAATGCCATTTCTTTGGCATTGTCCACAAATACCTCAGGTTTTGGAGATTACTCACAGAAACTCAACACTGCAAATTTCAGTGCTTCACAGCACCATCATTTGTTGAAGCAGAGTTCAGTCACAGAATAGGAAGAGGATCCAGGAGGAATGGAGCAGGCAAATGTGACATCGATACTTCTGAGCAAAAAAAAATCCCTGTGTTTTACAGAGATAACCAATGTGACTCAGGATCAGCGTGTCCCTAAAACCAGACGCCTAAATCCTTTAAAGCCCGCTTCCTCACCAGCCTGACCCTGTTAAGTCTTATCTTGCACAGATAAAGGATTGCCTGGCAACAAGAACTTGAGAAGATCTCGATTAAGACCCATTGCCACTACCTGCCCAGGAAGCGACTCTTACATTTCCCCTAAAGTTGAGTTAAACTGTATTTATAAAAGTATTCTATTTCAAAAATAACCCTGGCGCGGTTTGTATTTAATTCTTAAAGCAAAATCCAACACGACCATCAAGCTGCGTTGACCTACTGGAATGTGCTAAATAATTGCGGGGGGTGGGGGGGAAGGAAGGGGTGCAGCTGGTGACTGAAAATTGCCATGTAAATTCCCTCAAAGGAGGTTCCTTCCAGTAAATATCGATATAGTCGACTTATACAAGGATGTCTTCATTAAAAGATAGCAGTTTGTAGCTTATCTGTTCGGGGATGTCACCTCCCTGCAGATACAATTCTGAAGAGGCCAATCGATTTGGAGCCATTGACTGTCCAGTGACCAAAACTGAGTACACATGTGACACAGGGCTACAGGATACCATTAGAACATGCAGGCCCATAAGTGATCGAGTTGTACGGTATATAAAATCCTCCAATCGTGTGAGCAGACTGTTGGAAGGGCAGTTGCCTCAAGTTGCCTGGCCATGATTCTCCTAAAAGGTGAAAGCGTACACCACACCAACCACCACAATGTTCCCGATAGTTGCTATTATCGCAATCCATAGCCAGATGGCATCATTGGAGGTGCGAGCCGGCTCCTCGACCTGATTCGGAGCTGACGAGCTCTCGTTCATATTGGTTGATGAGTTGAACAATGAGAACTCGGTGTTGCACTCATCAACTGGGGAGTCCATGAAGGCTCCTGTCATCACAGGGATCTGTGGGAGTGAGAATAATGTAAAGATATTCAGTGTGTTACTTTCACAAATGAGTTCTCACTCATAGCAAACATTATAACATCAGAGCTTAAGGAGTCCATTCAGCACTTCCAGTTTGCATGGGCATTCAACGACATCATGCTGGAACTGTTCTGACCATCATTTCATCTACTTTAGCTGAAGAGAAAAGTCATTGATAATCATACACAATGAGAGAACATCCATCTTCTTCTTGACAATGTCAATTATCCCCAAAATTTACAGCATTTTAAAGGAGATAGTTTGGAGTAGATTCACTGAAATGACCCCTGGTGTGGAGGGATTGTCTTATGAGCAAAAGCTAAACAGGTTGGGACTTTACTCATTGAAGTTTACAAGAATGAGAGGTGATAAAACAAAGTACAAAGAACAAAGAAAATTACAGCACAGGAACAGGCCCTCGGCCCTCTAAGCCTGCACCAATCCTCTATCTAAATCTCTCACCTATTTTCCAAGGATCTGTATCCCTCTGCTCCCTGCTCATTCATGTTTCTGTCTAGATACAAGTTAAATGACGCTATCATGCCTGCCTCTACCATCTCCGCTGGCAACGTATTCCAGGCACCCACCACCCTCTGCGTAAAGAACTTTCCGCGCATATCTCCCATAAACTTTTCCCCTCCCACCTGGAAATCGTGCCCCTATTAATTAAGTCCCCCACTCTGGGAAAAAGCGTCTAGCTATCCACCATAACTATACCCCTCATGATTTTGTAGGCCTCAATCAAGTCCCCCCTCAACCTTCATTTTTCTAATGTAAATAATGCTAATCTACTCAACCTCTCTTCATAGCTAGCACCCTCCATACCAGGCAACATCCTGGTGAACCTCCTCTGTACCCTCTCCAAAGCATCCACATCCTTTTGGTAATGTGGCGACCAGAACTGTACACAGTACTCCAAATGTGGCCGAGCCAAAGCCCTATACAACTGTAACATGACCTGCCAACTCTTGTACTCAATACCCTGTCCGATGAATGAAATAATGCTGTATGCCTTCTTGACCACTCTATCAACCTGCATTGCCACCATCAGGATGGACCTGAACACCTAGATATCTCCACACATCAATTTGTGATCTCATTGAGACATATTGGATTCTTAAAGGGTTTGACAGGGTAAATGCGGAGAGGATGTCTCCCGTCATGGGGGAGTCTAGGACCATAGGGCACAGTCTCAAAGTAAACAAGGCACCAATTTAAGGCTGAGATGCAGAGGAGCCTCTTCTCTCACAGGTTGGAGAGCCTTTAGAATTCCTCACCACAGAGAGCTGTGGGAGCAGAGTCCTTGTGGATACTTATGGCTGAGAGTAACAGATTCTTGATCAGGCGGGGAATCAAGGGTTACGGGGAAAGGGCAGGAAAGTGGGTGTGAGGAATGTCAGATCAGCCATGTTCCTGTTGACTGGTAGAGCAGGTTTAAATGACCAAATAGTCTACACCTCTTCCTATTTATTACGGTCTGATGGAAAATGGTCCAAATTTGTTCTCGATTCAAAACAAAGGAAATAATTCCCCTCTACCTTCTCTGTTAAATCTTTTTGACATTTTAAAAAACAGCAATCAGATTACCTTTCACTCTTCTGCATTTTTTCACGTCCATCCCTTCCAATCAATAGTGCCATGGGGAAGGTGGTAACATTAACCCCGGTGACACTCTCCCAGGGTTCAGGTTCATCTCAGGAAGTGAGCACGGTGATGAGGGTCAGGAGAGAGGCAGGAGGTGGGGGGTGAGGGGGGTGAAAGCAGAAGCTGTTGACTTTTAGCTACACCTGCCCACATCAGTGCCAGTCCCTCGATCAGAAGCTGCAGGCCTTTGTTCTGCATGCCCCCCACCAGCTGGGGGCCCATGTCACGTTGCCCATAGGATAAGCTCCGTCATCAAACCCGCCTTAGAGCAGGACACGCATTCTACCCCCAGTGACCATGGATACCCCCAAATACAGCAACCTCAACCCTCAAGCTCCAAGTCAAACCACAGATGAATCTGGTCAAAATCTCAGTCCTGCCAGATTGGCCAGATTATTGAGGCCAGCAGGGTAAACATTCCCTGCCTGTCAGCCAGGTCCCCCATCACAAAGTTCAGCGTTCTGAGGTACTCTCATACCCAACTTGAAACATTAACTCTGCTTCTCTCTCTCTCTCTCTCTGTCCACAGATGTTGCCAGACCTGCCGAGTTTCTCCAGCATTTCCCTGTGTTTGTTTCAGACTTCTGGCATCTGTAGCACTTTATTTGCTTTCAATTCAGGTAGAACGTGCATTTATGTAGCACCTTTCAGGATGCGTCAAAGGGTTTCACTGCCAGAAAAAATGCTTTTTGGAAACACCGTCATGCTGCAAAGAAGTTACAGGGAGACAGTAACATGCAGCAATCTCATACAAACACCAGTGGGGTAAAGAATCAGGTTTTGGCTGAAAAACATGAGGGGAACTGTCCAATCTTTCTGCAGATCTGGACGATGAGTCTAGCAAGCGGCTACAACATACAAAATAGAAGCAACAGTAGACCGTTCACCAGCATTGCTTGCACCACCATTCAATAAGATCACGGCACTTCTGTTCTAGAACATAGAACATAGAACAGTACAGCACAGAACAGGCCCTTCAGCCCACAATGTTGTGCCGACCATTGATCCTCATGTATGCACCCTCAAATTTCTGTGACCATATACATGTCCAGCAGTCTCTTAAATGACCCCAATGACCTTGCTTCCACAACTGCTGCTGGCAACGCATTCCATGCTCTCACAACTCTCTGTTCTGTTACGAGTTCAGCTTTCCCTGATGAGCCTAATTTCTCTGCTTAACAAAAATTGTCCCACCTCTGTCTTAAAAATATTTAATGACCCTGCCTCTGTCGCCTTCCTAAGAACAGAGGTCCAAGGCCTCACAAGGTTTCTCTTTGTCTGTGTCCTAACAGGGTGACCGTCAATTATTAAACACTGTCCCCTCATTCTAGACTCAGCCACAAGAAGAAACATCACTTTGACATTCACCCGGTCAGAACTGAAATAACTCCACAGAGGCCGGTATCCCATCACCATTATGGGGAGGTGATGGCCTAGTGAAATTATCACTGGACTGTTAATCCAGAGACCCAGATAATGTTCTGGGGACTGGACTCAAATCCTGCAGATGGTTGAATTTGAATTCAATATAATATCTGGAATTTAAGGGTCAAATAATGACCATGAATCCATTGTTGATTGTCAGGAAGCATAAGACAACCCAGTCATTCAAGGGAACAATCCAGTAATCTCCCTCTGAACAACATCCAACATATTTATCTCCTGCCTTGTAAGACAGAAACCGAATTGCACACACAATTCAAGATGTGATCTGAATGAAGCAATGCATCCTTACTTTTACATTCAATTCCTGACATAATAAAGGATAGCAGCTCATTAGCCTCCTTGGTCATGAGTACTCAAACCTTTTGTGATTCCTTCACTGAAATTCCTCACCAGGGTACTTCATCTTCTCTCCACCTTTCTGCACCACTAAACACCTTCTTTCACCGCCCCTCCCCACCCATTTCAGAGCCCCCTTCCCCTCCCCCATTTCTGAAGAAGGGCCCAGACCCGAAGTGTCAGCCTTCCTGCTCCTCTGATACTCCCTGGCCTCCCACTGCACTCCTCCAGCTCCACATCTTGGTACCTTCCGAACCCATGACCAATTCCATCTAGAAGGACAAGGGCAGCAGCTATATAGGAACACCACCACCTTCAACTACCCCCCACAAACCCCCAAGCTCACCATCCTGACTTGGAAATATATCACCGTTCCTTCAGTATCACTGGGTCAAAATCTCGGAATTCCCTCCCTCAGGGCACTGTGGGGTCAATCCACAGCACATGGACTGCAGCGGTTCAAGAAGGCAGCCTACCTCCATCTTCTTAAGGGGCAACCAGGGATGGGCAAGAAATACTGATCCAACCAGCAACACCCACATCCCACAAAATGAATAAAAAAACACACACAGACACAGAGTCACACGCACATCTGAAATGAAGTCCTCCCTCACTGACTGTGCAGCAGACCCTTGGAACAGTCACAGGAAACTGTTCAATTTCCTGAGGCGATAGTTTCTCTCGGGAAGGGAAGGCTCTGCAGTTTCAACTGACTCTGCGTCGGCCTCAGTTGCATAAGGCGTGATGACAAAGTGCAGGTAGTGCTGACATTCCTGAGAGATGCTAATTCATTTTGAGCATTGCTCTTTTTATTAATGTGCCGTATATACCTTCATTTGACTGTCATAAATATTTGATTGCAAAGGCCACAACAAATTCTTGCCATTTCTGTTTCGTTAATTGGAAAAGAAGCTAATAAGTCATATAGAGAAATAAATCATGCATCATGTTTATGTTAATTGAGATTTGTTTCAAAGCTGGTGACATACTTCAACTCGAGTTGTCAAAAATAGATTGAGCCAGATTTTCTGACAATTACAGTCTGATCGCAGCCTCATCAGAAATTTGGAGCTAAGCTTTAAATCTGGGGGAATGAGGGGGCAACCCAGGAAAGGAGGGAGGGTGTTGAGTGTGAGGGCTTGGGGGACAGGGGATTGATAGGATCTGGAGTGTTAGGGGGTGTGATAGGGTCTAGAGGTTGGGCATGTCAGGATCTAGGAGATGTGGGGGCTGTCAGGGTTTGGGGAATTAGAGTGCTGACAGTGTCAGGGGGACAGAGGGGTCTCAGGTTCTGGGGGATGAGGGTAACAGCATCTGGGGTATATGAAGGTGCCAGGGTCTGGAGGATGGGGTGTATCAGGGCCTGGGGGTTGGCGGGGTGTTGTCAGAGTCTGGCTGGGTTTGAGACGGTGACATGGTCTAGGGGTTAGGGGTGACAAGAGCCTCAGGGACAGGTTCTGAGGGGATGGGCGTGTCAGCTCTTGAGCAGTGTCAGGGTCTGTGGGGGGTCAGAACAGCTTGAGTCCCAAGAGCAGAAAGGAACCCCAGGGGAGGGGTGTCAGCTCAGGGTCTGGGGATGAGGATTGCAAGGGGTTTTGGGGAGGTGTGGTTGGGTTGTGGTGGGTCTGGTACATTGGGTGGAGTCAGTCGAATAGTTACTCTGGGATTAGATAATGTTTTAAAATGTCTAACCTTTCCTGAGTAACCATTAACTGAGCTACAACAGAATCCTCCAAACTCTCCTGTACCTTCCTGCACCCACTGCACTCCCACCTACACACTCGCCCACCATGCAACACCCACCCCCACCCAAACACAACCCCTACCCACACCCCAAGCCCCACCCACGCCCACACACTGCCCCAAACATACACTATCCCACCCACACGCATCCTCATGCAAACATGCCCCCACCCACACACTCCCTCACCATTCACAGCCCAACTCCCACCCACAACCACACACTTCCTCCCCCCACACACACTACCACCCCCCACACAGACACACCCCTAACACAAACACATGCCCTAAACCCACATACTCCGTCACCATGCATACACCAACCCCCACCCAAACCTCCACCCACAGACTCCCTCACCGGAACACTCCCTCACACCCACACACTCCCCCACCATGCGACATCCCACACACCCACCGACACCCACCAAACCACTTTGACAAAATGCTTCTCTTTTTCTCATCGTTAGTTGGTCACCTCTCCCTGGGACAGCCTCATCTCTATTCTCAGATAACACAGTGTAGAGCTGGATGAACACGGCAGGCCAAGCATCAGAGGAGCAGGAATGCTGACACTTCGGGTCTACACCCTTCTTCAGAAAAGGATTTTTCTGAACACTTTTTCTAAAGAAGGGTCTAGACCTGAAACAACTTTCCTGCTTCTCTGATGCTGCTTGGCCTGCTGTGTTCATCCAGCTCTACACGGGGTTAGCTCAGATTCTCCAGCATCGGCAGTTCCTACTATCTCATCCCTATTCTCTCAAGTTCAAGGGGGACAGGAGAGAACAAATCCAGTCAGGAATTAGCTTACCCATTCACTACCAGAGATTTTACCCCAATCTGTTTGAAGGTCACATATGTAAAACTCTGAGCAAGGTTGACCATATTGCTGACTGAAACATTGCTCTATCCCAGTAACAGAACCTAGTAGAATAACCGAATTTCTACCCTCTGTTATTCTGTCTTTCCCGGTTCCTGTGACTGTTGGTGCTCTCTGGTCTTTTGTCCTTCCAAACCATTGAATTAAGAGATTTCACAGCTCAGAAAGAAGCCCTTCAGCCCATCATGTTATCGCTGCAGCCATCTCCATTGTTGGGACACACACACACATGGCAGACACTCCCATAATCCCAGCATCTTCCTACTCTTCCAGGTACACCTCATTCTTAAATACGGGTATTTCCGCTATAACGCGCGTGTCGTTAATGCAAGTGGACTCTAATGTGATTGATGAATAGTAGACACTATTTGGATGGCACAAACGCTCTGCAATTTTCCATAGGAATTTCCCTGTAACGTGGTTTTCTGTTGGGATTTTCTATCGCGTGATTTTGTCTAGCACAAGACAGCACAAGAACAATAACAGTTGCATATAGGAGAACTAACTGTACTCCTAACTCAGTCAGTGTACAGATGGTTAAATATTTAGACGTTTCGGGCCTAGACCCTTCATCAGAGAGGGGGATGGGGTGAGGGTTCTGGAATAAATACGGAGAGAGGGGGAGGCAGACCGAAGATGGAGAGAAAAGAAGATAGGTGGAGAGGAGAGTATAGGTGGGGAGGTAGGGAGGGGATAGGTCAGTCCAGGGAAGACGGACAAGTCAAGGAGGTGGGATGAGGTTAGTAGGTAGGAGATGGAGGTGCGGCTTGGGGTGGGAGGAAGGGATGGGTGAGAGGAAGAACAGGTTAGGGAGGCAGATACAGGTTGGACTGGTTTTGGGACACAGTGGGTGGAGGGGAAGAGCTGGGCTGGTTGTGTGGTGCAGTGGGGGGAGGGGACGAACTGGGCTGGTTTTGGGATGCGGTGGGGGAAGGGGAGATTTTGAAGCTGGTGAAGTCCACATTGATACCATTGGGCTGCAGGGTTCCCAATCGGAATATGAATTGCTGTTCCTGCAACCTTCGGGTGGCATCATTGTGGCACTGCAGGAGGCCCATGATGGACATGTCATCTGAAGAATGGGAGGGGGTGTTTGTGCTCCTGAGATGCTGCTGGGCCTGCTGTGTTCATCCAGCCTCACATTTTATTATCTCAGTCAGTGTACATCCAGCTTTCACTCCAGAGAGCAGGGTGTCATCGCACCTCTTTCAATGAGCTTCAGGTGACGGGTATAAACTGTTAAAATCCTTGAACATCAGGCTGCCACATTGCAGTTACTGCAATTCTGATCTGACATGTTAATCATCAGAACAAAGGTGTCACCTCTCAGCTGTCACCCTCCAATTATCACAACTCCAATTCTGTTAACACAGCAAGAAATCAAGTGTCTCACCAGAAAAATGATAAATGATGTGGAACATTCTGCACGTGAGCAATGAAATGTTGCAAATGACGCATTGAGAAATGTCGAGGTAGATAAACTTTTGAACAGCCGTGGTGTGTGGTAAGTCAGCGTGCCAGCTGATGTGTGCTCTCTGAAGTGTCATAACTGAAATATCACACAAAGTGTGAAAAATAATGGGTCATGTAAGTAGTAGGCTCTTCACATCAGGTAAGTAAAGGGCAGGACCTTCCATATGACACCTGATATTACCTGGTGTGTAAGGACTGAAGTGTGAACAACACATTTCAAGGAGTTGGGACATCACTTTATCTTCGATTGCCCACTGCTGATAGGATAACAAATCTCTTACCATGAAAGGAGAGATAAATGTGAGCAGTTGCATGTTGGAACAGCAAATCAGGGCAGGACCTATAAAGTGAATGGAAGGGCCCTGGGAAGGATCCTTGAACAAAGAGACCTTGGAGTACAGATTCATATTTCCTTGAAAGTGAAGTTTCAGGTAGACAAGATAGAGATGAGGGCATTTGGTAGGCTTGCCTTCATTGGTCAGTGCATTGAGTACAGGAGTTAGGAGGCCATCTTGTAGCTGTGTGAGGCATTGGTGGGGTCACTTCTGGAACTCTGTGTTCAGTTCTGGTCTCCCTGCTACGGGAAAGATGTTGTGAAGCTTGAAAGTGTTCAGAAAAGATTTACAAAGACGTTGCCTGGATTGGAGGGTTTGAGCTATAAGAAGAGGCTGAATAGACTATTTTCCCTGCAGTGTCGGAAGCTGAGGGGTGACCTTATAGAGGTTATAAAATCATGAGGGGCATAGATAGAGTGAATTTGGTGAAAGTCTTTATCCCAGGTAGGGGAGTCACAAACTAAGAGGGCCTAAGTTTAAATTGAAGGGGAAAAGACTTAGAAAGGGCCTGAGGTTCAACTTTTTCACAAGAGGGTGGTGCATGTATACCAGAGGAAGTGGTGGAGGTGAGTACAACTACAGCATTTAAAAGGTATCTGGATGCGTACATGAATTGGAAGAGATTAGAGGGATATGGGCCACATGGGACTACAATAAGGTGGGCTATCTGCTTAGCATGGGCGAGTTGGTCCACAGGGTCTGTTTCCATGCTGTGCAGCTCAATGACTCAATAATTCCGTGGCAGAGAGTGAGACAAAGGACAGCTACAGCATCCGGGAACAAAATTGTCCTTTCATCCTGCCTACATGTGTCCTTGAGCAGGCATTGCCAATATCTGATGACACAATGTTATAACTAAACTTGCAGTTATTTAATTTGGATCAAAAATCATCCCTTCATGACTGTATACAGCTGCAATGATGAATAGGAGATACGAGACCCACAGACTCTAGTATGGTCTGGCAGAGGTGACACTTCCCCATCAGCCAGGCTGATAGGATGTGGCAGTCCTCCAGGAGTTCCATTAGGAATGAGCTCTTACTGACAAATAGACACTCGAGTGTTGTACCTCCATCATGTGCCAGGTCCAAACAACAGAAGGTTTGATCCACTGACCATTAACTCTTCCGATGCATTAGAACCGAAGGCTGATGCTCTGAAACGTGTTGCACAGCTGTAACACTGGCATCTATCCTGCAGTGGGGAAACTGGCTCAGGAATTTCCCGGCCCCGCAGTAAAGTATGACAAATCCAACCTGACGAGTGACCACCCCATCAGTCTACTCTCGACCAGCAGCAAAAGTAACACAAGGAGTTATTGGCAGTGCTCGCAAAAGAATGGCCTCTTCACTGACGCCCAGCTTGGGTTCTGTCAGGGCCTCACTCAGCTCCTGACCTCGTTATAGCCTGGGTCCAAACATGGACAAAACAGCTAAATTCCAGAGGTGAGGTGAGAGTGATAGCCCTTGACGTAGACGTAAGAACTAGGAGCAGGAGTATGCCATCTGGCCCCTCAAGCCTGCTCTGCTATTCAATAAGATCATGGCTGATCTTTTCATGGACTCAGCTCCACCTACCCACCCGCACACTATAATCTTTAATTGCTTTACGGTTCAAAAGTCTATTGATCTTTGCCTTAAAAACATTCAACTAGTTAGCCTCAGATAATAAAATGTGAGGCTGGATGAACACAGCAGGCCAAGCAGCATCTCAGGAGCACAAAAGCTGACGTTTCGGGCCTAGACCCTTCATCAGAGATGGGCAGGGAGTTCCACAGATTCCCAAAACTTTGGGTGAAGAAATTCCTCCTCAGCTCAGTCCCAAATCAGGGAACGATTTGAAGTGTTGTTTTGCTGGGTTCATATGACTTTTCTAACTGTGTTTAGCTATACCTCAATGAATGATCACCGCATTAAATCATAATTTATTGTTGAACATTAAAGTAGAGGGACCATTCATGACCTACATAGGATTGTCCCAGCCCGGGACAGTCAGTGTGACAGACCTGCCTCCTGGCTGTGCTGTTATTTTTGGAAGTGTTATTACACACAACTGTTTCTCCCCATCGTCAAATCGCTGCGGATTTTTTATTTCACCTTCTATTAACCCATTTCCCCAATTAGAGTAGCATGGTGGTTTAGCACGGCTGACTCATGGTGCCAGGGAGGCAGGCCCGACACCCCCACCCCCCCACCGTGTGGAACCTGTACACTCTCCCCGCGCCCCCCCCTCCCCTGTGACCGTGTGAGCCTCTTCCAGGGGCTCCGCCTCAATACCGCCCCCCACACCCGACAACTGCCCAAAGAAGTAGAGGCCAGGGTGGGCTGGCTGGGCCAAGCCAAACTGCCCATAGCATCGAGATGTGCAGGCCAGGTGGATCAGCCATGGGAAATGTGGGATTATGGGAAAGGGCAGGAGGCCTGGTCCAGGTGGGATGACCACTCTCCCCCAGCCCCTGGAGGATGAGCGCGAACCTCATAAGCTGAGTGCAGTGCAGGGATTCTGTAATTAACCATCTGTGTTTCCAACTGATTAATTAACATGCAAAGCCCATTGAGGCCATTGCAAACCATCAAGGGAGAGAGAGGAGGAGGGGTATATAAAACACTCCATCTGCCCCTCCCTCCACAGTGCCCACTTCTTCACAAAGGCATCGAGAGCATTGACGGACATGGAATGCCCCCTTCCCAAGGAAACCCAGCCATGAACGTAACCACGGAGCGGTGATACATAGTCCGGAAATTCGACCAAGTGTAGCATCAGGGAGCCCTAACAAACCTGGAGTCAATGGGAATCAGAGGCAATCTCTCCTCTGGCTGGAGTCGTAACTGGCACAAATAAAGATGGTGGTGGGGTCCATAGACGTGCCATCTCAATCTCAAGAAAGGAGCTCCTCAGAGCAGTGCTCTAGCCCTGGACATTCAATGGAATTATCACTGCTGAATCCTTAACATCCAGGGGGATTATCTTGGGCAAGAAACTGAACTAGACTTGACATAGAAATACTGTGGCTACACCAACAGGGCAGAGGCTGGGAATCCTGCATTTCCTGATTCTAACTGAATACTCGTCACTTGCATGGATGGGTGTAGCTCCAACAAGATGCTCAACACTATCCAGGACAAAGCAGCCACTTGATTGGCACCACATCCACAAACATCCCACTCCCTCCACCACTGACACTCAGTAGCAGCAGTGTGTACTATCTACAAGATGGTCTGCAGAAACTCACCAAATATCCTCAAATAACACCTTCCAAATGCATGACCACTTCCATCCAGAAGGACAAGAGCAGCAGATACATGGGAACACCACCCCCTGCAAGTTCCCCTCCATCGTGCCTTGGAAATATATCGCCGTTCCTTCACTGTTGCTGAGTCAAAATCTTGGAATTCCCTCCCTGAGGGCATTGTGGGTCAACCCACAGCACATAGAGCCACAGCAGCTCAAGAAGCAGCTCAGCCCCACCTTCTCAACAAGAACCAGGGATGGGTTAAAAATGCTGACCCAAATAGCAATATCCACATCCCATGAATGAATGCATTTTTGAAAATGGCCAAGTGATATTATTGCTGGACTGTTAATCCAGAGATCCAGAAAAAATCCTGGGGACCTGGGTTCAAATCCCAGCACACTTGATGGTGGAATTTGAATTCAATAAATATCGGAATTAAAAATCTAATGGTGACCCTGAATCCATTATCGTTTGTTGGAAAAACCCATCTGGTTCACTAATGTCCTTTAGGGAAAGAAACTGCCATCCTTACCTGGTCTGGCCTACATGTGACTCCAGACCCACAGCAATGTGGTTGACTCTTAACTGCCCTCTGGGCAATTAGGGATGGACAATAAATGCTGCCTGGTCAGCGATGCCCTCATCCCATGAATGAATAAAAAAAATCAAACACAAAGAATTTGCTGAAGGGGTATTGGAGAGAGCTGGCACAGGCATACTGGGCCAGGTGGCCTCTTTAAGGCTTGCAAGGCCTTATGGTGGGTTTTGGATGACCAGGAACACTGGGACCTGATGAGCAAAACTCTTCCTCTATGCAAAAAATGCTGAGTAGTGAAGGACTGAGACACTTCCATTGGAGCGTTTTTGATCGATGAAATTAACCTGCAGCTCCTGGGTTACTGTGAAATTTGCAACAGCACTCTTCAGCTGTAGAGACTTCCCTGCTGCACACCCCTACGTCAACAGATTGTCAATCTCAGTGTTCCCCATGGGATCTTGCTGTGCATAAACTGGTTGCTCCATTCCCCCACGTTATGCCTTCATTGTAGAGGGCCTTGAGGTATCCTGAGTGTGAGAAACCCTCCTTCCAGAGGGATTGAACTCAGTTGTCATCCTGATCTCATCTCCTATTTAATTAATAAAACTATGACTAATGTAACCTGTCTTTTAATTCATTCATAGCACATGGGCACTTTCACTAGGCCAGCGTTTATTGCCCACCCCTAACTGCCCAGTTAAGAGTCAACCACATCACGGTGAGGGAAAAGCTGTGATCAGAGATAATGGGAACTGCAGATGCTGGAGAATCCGAGATATCAAAGTGTGAGGCTGGATGAACACAGCAGGCCAAGCAGCATCTCAGGAGCACAAAAGCCGACATTGCAGGCCTAGACCCTTCATGAGAGAGATCTCAGCTTTACACTTTGTTATCTCGCATTGCTGTGGGTTTGGATTTACATGTAGGGCAGGCCAGGTAAGGCTGGCAACAAATACAGAAGTTGCTAGAAAAGCTCAGCAGGTCTGGCAGCATCTGTGAAGGACAAAAAAACAGAGTTAATGCTTTGGGTACGGTGGCCCTTCTTCAGAATGGTAAGGTGGCATTTTCCTTCCCCAAAGGATCATAGTCAACCAGATGGGGCTTGCCCTGACAATGGTTGCTAGATTTTATTCTGAAGAAATTTAAATTCCAGCATTGGCTGTGGTGGGATTTGAACGCCACTCCCCAGAAGATCAGCTGGGTCAACAACCCAGCAATAACTCCACTAGGCCATGGCCTTCCCTGCTTGCCTTTATTGATAAAACAGGCGGGGGCCTTCACTGCGATAACAAGGTGTAGAGCTGGATGAACGCAGCAGGCCAAGCAGCTTCAGAGGAGCAGGAAAGCTGACGTTTCAGGCGTCGAACATTCTTCAGAAATGACTAAAGGCTGAGGCCTCTATCTTGACGAAGGCCTGGAGAGGCTTGTCTCCACGGCGTTACAGAGTCGCCTGTCCATTGTGACTAGGCCATGCTCTTGTTGAGTGAGACACTTTGTTTGTTTTAGAGATTTTGGGACCAGTGAACTGTCGGTGAGGTGGCTAAAGGCTCTGTAGAAATCTAACAGAGTGCGCCTGATCAGTGACTGGTTACCACAGAAACAAGACAGAAGAGAGAAAAAGAAAGCCAACTCCATCAGAGAGAGAGAGAGAAGGAAAGAAAATCAGGTTTCAGGGCCAGGCTAAATGCCTGACAATCACAGTGCAATGTAAACAAATAGAAATTATTGTATCTGCAGACAGATCATTTAGTTTAACCTGCAGCACCCCCTGTAAAAAGCACTTCAACTAATTTAATGATCAGAAGGTGAATTGTTGTGACACAGCAGTGTCACTAGCTACCTGACCCCTCTCATGGACTTCGCCAATAATTGGAAATTGTGCACCAAGGAAAAAGAGGAATATTCATTTTGGTAGCACCTCTCAGGATTCAGGACACCCCGAACCACTTTACAGCCAGTTAAGCGTTTCTTAAAAACGTTCTGGCTCATGGGATGACAGCATCGCTGTCTCGGCCAGAATTTGTTGCCCATCCTGAATTGGGCACTGCTGAGAGTCTGGAATCGCGACCAGGTAAGGATTGTAAACTTCCTTCCCTCGGGTGGCATGGTGTCTCGGTGGTTAGCACTGCTGCCTCTCAGTGCCAGGGATCTGGGGTCGATTCCACCCTCAGGTGACTGTCTGCATGGAGTTTGCACATTCTCCCTGTGCCTGTGTGGGTTTCCTTCGGGTTTCCTCCCACAGTCCAAAGATGGGCAGACTAGGGGTGGATTGGCCTTGCTGAATTGTCAATAGTATGCAGGATGGGTGGGTTAAGGATGAAGGATTACAGGGATAAAGCAGGGGGTTGGTTCTGGGCGGGATGCTCTGCAGAGGGTCAGTGTGGACTCAATGGGCTGACTGACCTGTTTCCACACAGAAAGGATTCTATCCTTACACGGACATCGGTGAGATAGATTGGGGTTTTTCGCATCAATCACAGCCAACAGTACACACAGCAAAATCCAACAAGTGGTAATGGGTATATGACTGTGTCAGTGACGTGAGGATAACTGTTTCCAATGCCCTTCAGGTGAGGTGGGCATTGCTTTATTTCACCCTCCAATTCTATTTTGATTTGATCCTTATTCTTGCCCTCACTTCTTCCTTTCACAGAGGCATTGCCGCTACCGGGCTATCCCCGGCTCATGGGATTTTTTCTCTGTTGGAATAGAATAGAATAGAATAGAACATTACAGCACAGTACAGGCCCTTCGGCCCTCGATGTTGTGCCGACCCGTCATACCGATCTCGAGCCCATCTAACCTACACTATTCCATGTACGTCCATATGCTTGTCCAATGATGACTTAAATGTACCTAAAGTTGGCGAATCTACTACCATTGCAGGCAAAGCATTCCATTCCCTTACTACTCTCTGAGTAAAGAAACTACCTCTGACATCTGTTGATGGAATATTGAATAAAACTGTGTATACAACTGGTATTTTCACTGAGTCCTGCATTTACACACACACACACACACACACGCACACACGCACACACCAACACACACACAGACACGCACGCGCACACATATGCATGCACACACACACACACATTCAAACACACACACGACACACACATATGCACACCAACACACACAGACATGCACACACACATTTGCGTGCACACACACACATGCACACACCAACACACACACACATACACACGCACACACAAACAACATGAGTACTGTGAGTAAAAATAAACGCTACTGCTTTTCAACAAACTGAGGAGGCATGTTGGCGTCTTATCCAAAAGATGGTGCTACCAACAGCTCAGCACCCCCTCAGTACTGCCCCCGGTGGCTGAGAGGAAAGGGAGAACAAGTGCAACCTATTCATGACAGGGTGAGATCAATCAATGGGAAGGCCCATCAATAAGTCGGGGAGAGAGATGATGCTGCAGTTGGAGGGTTAGGGGGTGACTTGGGGCCAAGATGGAGCCCTTGGGGTAAGTCCCCGAATTTCTCATTAGCATGGCATGGTGGGGTCTCTAATCTGGAACAGAACAATTAGACTCATCAGTACACAAGGCAGGGTTTTTACAAAAAATGTATGAACAAACTAGGCTTTTAATGTACCAAGCATTAATCCTTAATATATGAAATGATAGATATTTTCCAAATTAACCTGTTCAGTGCTTGAGCATAGGCCTCCTGGGCCAGAGGAATGGACACAATGACAAGAGCCCCTGTCAACTCACATTTCAGCCGTGATCACAATGAGATTTGAACCCATTTCTCAAATTGATAGCTCAGTGTCTTAACCATTATATATTGAATGTCACTCTCTTGTTGGTGGATGGGGTCATGTCAAGTTTGAAAAATGGGGTCACAGTGGGAAACAAGTCTGGGGGTCACTGGATGACTGAATCAGGACGGGTAGATGTGGAGTCAAGGGACAGAATGGATTGCTTACTGAACGCTGAAAGAGCTACGGATGCTGGAAGATGACAGGGATTGGGGGTAAATGGGAATTACTCAGAATGGCACAATGTGGGAAGTGGACTTCCACAAGGATTGGTCACCGTGGTTCACAATTTTCATTACAGACTTTGACATTGAAATCAAAAATTACAATTTCTCTTACTCTGTGGCTAACACGATGCTGGGGGAATGGTCAGTTCAGAGAATGATTGCGACAAACTGCCGAGAAGCTTGCAGAATGAGCAAATCATTGCAATGTTTTTCAGCAGAAAGAAGTGGGATGTTGCACATCATGCTAAAAAATAAATCAGGGAAACTAGGAATCTCAGCTCCTGACCTCATTACTGCTTACTGCAATTGTACAGGGCAGTGGTGAGATCACACATGGAGAAAGGGTGTTCTGGTGACCGAGAGAGTGTAGCAAAGGTTTAGCAGACTGATTGCTGGGATGGCAGAACTGACATGAGAAAAGATTAAATCAACTAGGGCTATATCCACTGCAATTTAGAAGAACGATGAGGGGATCTCATGTAAACCTATAAAATTATAAAAGGACTAGTCATGTAAACACAGAACGTTCCCAATAACTAGGGAGCCCAGAACTGGCGGTCACAGTCTAGGGATACAAGGTGGGCCATTTAGGGCTGAGATAAATGTTTTCAAGATGGAGATAGTTCTTAGTGCTAAAAGAATCATAAGGTATAGGAGAAAAGGGAACCTGGAGACTGGGTTGGATGCAAAAACAGAAATTGCTGGTAAACCTCAGCAGGTCTGGCAGCATCGACAGAGAGAAAGCAAAGTTAATGTTTTGGGTCGAGCTTAGATGTTCTGACAAATTCTGAGGAAGGGCCACCCGACCCGAAACATTAACTCTGATTTCTCTGCGGATGCTGCCCGACCTGCTGAGCTTTTCCAGCAATTTCTGTTTAGTGATTTGCAGCATCCGTAGTTCTTTCAGTTTTTATTTGCTGAGATGGATGATCAGCCATGATCATTTTTGAATGATGACGGGCCAAATAGCTTACTCCTGTGCTCCTGAGATGCTGCTGGGCCTGCTGTGTTCATCCAGCCTCACATTTCATTAGCTTACTCCTGTTCTTATGTTTCTATTCCAGCTGTGGTTCATAATCTGCCCAGACCAGAGAAAGCCCGATGTAAACATGTAATGTTGCAATGGCAGCCCTATTGCCAGAGGTGGTGTTTTCATGAATCCACTGAGGGAGGGGTGTGGCCAGTTTACATTGGAAATTCCTATTATAACCAAGAAAGCAGGAATTTATAATGAAGCAAAAAAAATCAGAAGGTGCATGCTGAAATCGAATTTATTGCATTAATTACGGCGGAAGTTTTAGGTCGTTCATTTAGCAATAAACGTTTCAGTGATAAATCTATCACCGATGTCCGTAAGAATTTATTGTTGGGCTATTTGTGTTTGCAGGACAGTAAGGTCGATGATAACTGTCTCAAGGTGACAGCCCTGCCTCAGGTCATCTTCTGCTGATACCCCCAGGCACATCTTTTCCAAAAAGAGATATCACGGTGTAGAGCTGGTTGAACACAGCAGGCCAAGCAGCATCAGAGGAGCAGGAAAGTTGACGTTTCAGGTCACTTCTCTGAAGAAAGGTCTCAACCCGAAACGTCAGCCTTCCTGCTCCTCTGATGCTGCTTGGCCTGCCGTGTTCATCCAGCTCTACACCTTGTTATCTCAGATTCTCCAGCATCTGCAGTTCCTACGATCTCTGGAGCATCTTTTCTAAACTTCAGGCTCCCAAGTACTACCTGACATAAGTGCATTTGACAATGAACAGCCCATTACCTAAACCGCAAATCCCGTTCACCCATCATGCCTCTGTCACTCACATACATTAAGAATTAGGAGCAGCAGTAGGCCATTTGGCCCTTAAGCCTAACCCCTCCAACACTCAACATGAGCGACTGCAAGTTTCAGCTTGTCTAGCCCCCATATTGACTTGTTAGAGGTGTACAAAATGATCAGAGGTAGAGTGGACAGGCAGAGACTTTCTCCTAGAGTGGAGGTAGCTATTACGAGGGGACACAGTTTTAAAGTGAGTGGAGGTAGATATAGGGGAGACATCAGAGGTAGGTTCTTTACTCAGAGAGTGGTCAGGGCATGGAGTGCATTGCCGGAGAGGGTAGTGGAGTTGGCCTCATTAGGGGCATTTAAGCGGCTATTAGATAGGCATATGGATGGTAGTATAAGGTAGGGGTGGGAGTTGGATGGACCCTAGGATTAGGGTAAAAGTTCGGCACAACATCGTGGGCCGAACGGCCTGTACTGTTCTATGTTCTATGAACTCCTCAGTATTTTAAAATCTACCTGCATCCTTTTTAAGCACTTGATCTAGCCTCCCAAATTCTGTGGGGTAGAAAATTTCAGGCATCCACTACCCTCAGAGAAAAGAAATTCCTTCACATCTCAATTTAAAACCGATGCCCTTTATTCTGTCACTGATAATGGGAACTGCAGATGCTGGAGAATCCAAGATAATAAAATGTGAGGCTGGATGAACACAGCAGGCCCAGCAGCATCTCAGGAGCACAAAAGCTGACGTTTCGGGCCTAGACCCTTCATCAGAGAGGGGGACGGGGTGAGGGTTCTGGAATAAATACGGAGAGAGGGGGAGGCGGACCGAAGATGGAGAGAAAAGAAGATAGGTGGAGAGGAGAGTATAGGTGGGGAGGTAGGGAGGGGATAGGTCAGTCCAGGGAAGACGGACAGGTCAAGGAGGTGGGATGAGGTTAGTAGGTAGGAGATGGAGGTGCGGCTTGGGGTGGGAGGAAGGGATGGGTGAGAGGAAGAACAGGTTAGGGAGGCAGAGACAGGTTGGACTGGTTTTGGGATGCAGTGGGGGAAGGGGAAGAGCTGGGCTGGTTGTGTGGTGCAGTGGGGGGAGGGGATGAACTGGGCTGGTTTTGGGATGCGATGGGGGAAGGGGAGATTTTGAAGCTGGTGAAGTCCACATTGATACCATTGGCCTGCAGGGTTCCCAAGCGGAATATGAGTTGCTGTTCCTGCAACCTTCGGGTGGCATCATTGTGGCACTGCAGGAGGCCCATGATGGACATGTCATCTAAAGAATGGGAGGGGGAGTGGAAATGGTTTGCGACTGGGAGGTGCAGTTGTTTATTGCGAACCGAGCGGAGGTGTTCTGCAAAGCGGTCCCCAAGCCTCCGCTTGGTTTCCCCAAAGTAGAGGAAGCCACACCGGGTACGGTGGATGCAGTATACCACATTGGCAGATGTGCAGGTGAACCTCTGCTTAATGTGGAAAGTCATCTTGGGGCCTGGGATAGGGGTGAGGGAGGAGGTGTGGGGGCAAGTGTAGCATTTCCTGCGGTTGCAGGGGAAGGTGCCGGGTGTGGTGGGGTTGGAGGGCAGTGTGGAGCGAACAAGGGAGTCATGGAGAGAGTGGTCTCTCTGGAAAGCAGACAAGGGAGGGGATGGAAAAATGTCTTGGGTGGTGGGGTCGGATTGGAGATGGCGGAAGTGTCAGAGGATGATGCGTTGTATCCGGAGGTTGGTGGGGTGGTATGTGAGAACGAGGGGGATCCTCTTAGGGCGGTTGTGGCGGGGACGGGGTGTGAGGGATGTGTTGCAGGAAATACCCTTTATTCTGTCCACCAGTTGGAGAATTTCCCAGTTCGTGGAAACAGCTTCCTGAAATCTGCCCTGTCAAAACCCCTGTGAATTTTGTATGTTTAAATATTCTGACCATCACATCTTTCAAAAGGCTACCAAAACACTGGAAATGTGGGCTTGGCTCTTAACCATAATAAAATCATGACTGAAAAGAAGAAAAACATTGAATGGAGTTGGTCAGACGCTGGGAATGCTGCAGTGGGTAACTCACCTCCTGACTCCCCAAAAGCTGTCCGCCATCTACAAGGCACAAGTCAGGAGAGTGATGGAATACTCCCCACTTGCCCGGATGAGTGCAGCCCCAACAACACTCAAGAAGCTTAAAGGAAAGCAATGGCCTAGTGGTGTTATTACTGGACCGTTAATCCAGAGACCCAGGTAACTAGGGAACCCAGGCTTGAATTCTGCCATGGTAGATAGTGGAATTTGAATTCTATAAATCTGGAATTAACAATACAATGATGACCATGAACGAATGCTGATTGTCAGGAAAACCCATGTGGTTCATTAATGCCCCTTTAGGAAAAGGAACTCTTGCAATCCTTAAATAAAAACCAAAAGAACCACAGATGCCCTGAATCAGGAACAAAAACAAAGTTGCTGGAAAAGCTCAGCAGGTCTGGCAGCATCTGTGAAGGAGAACACAGAGTTAAAGTTTCAGGTCCAGTGACCCTTCCTCAGAATTCCTGTTGCTATTGTCCTTCTAGATGGAAGTGGTCATCGGTTTGGAAGGCACTGTGTCAGGATCTGTGGTGAATTTCTGCAGAATTCCTGACAAAGTGTCACCGGACCCAAAACGTTAACTCTGTTTCCTCCCCTTCACCCATGCTGCCCGACCTGCTGAGCTTTTCCAGCAACATTGTTCCTGTGATTCCAGACCCACAGCAATGTGATTGACTCTTAACTGCCTTCTGGGAAATTAGAAATGGGCAATAAATGCTGGCTTAGCCAGAGACGCCCTCATCCTGTGAATGAATTAAAAATAACATCCAGGACAAAGCAGCCTGCTTGATTAGCGCCACATCCACTCCCTCCACCACCGACACTCAGTAGCAGCAGTGTGTACTATATACAAGATGCACTGCAGAAATTCACCAAAGATCCTCAGACAGCACCATCCAAACTCATGACCACTTCCATCTAGAAGGACAAGGGCAGCAGATACATGGGAACACCACCCCCTGCAAGCTCCCCTCCAAGCAACTCACGGACTTGGACATATATCGCCATTTCTTCATCGTCACTGGGTCAAAATTCTGGAATTCCCTCCCTAAGGACATTATGAGTCAACCTACTGCACATGGACTGCAGCGGTTCAAGAAGGCAGCTCACCCCCACCTTCTGAAGGGGCAACTGGGATGGACAATAAATGATGGCCCAGCCAGCGATACCAAAAGAAACTGAGATTATTTTTGAAAAGAATTCAAAGGTGACCTGATTAAGCTCTTTAAGATTAGGAAGTGGTTTGACAAAAATGATTCTAAGTTATTTGTGAGGTGAGCAGCAGGATCACAAAGATAATCAGTGATAATGGGAACTGCAGATGCTGGAGAATCAGAGATAACAAAGTGTGGAGCTGGATGAACACAGCAGGCCAAGCAGCATCTCAGGAGCACAAAAGCTGATGTTTCAGGCCTAGACCCTGAAGTATCAATGACACTTCTTTTGTTACCCATCTCTAACTGTCCCTTGAACTGAGTGCTGTGCTTGGCCATTTCAAAGTTGGGTTGAGAGCCAGCCATATTGCTTTGGGTCTGGAGTCACATACAGGCCAGACCAGGTAACGATAGCAGTTTTCCCTCCCTAAAGGATGTTAGTGAATCGGCTGAGATGTTCTAGCTCTAGATGATAGTTTTCAATCTCACGTTTTGCGCATGGAATTTAAATTCCCCAGTGACCCTGGTGGAATTTCACCCAGTGTCCCCAAGTCATAAGCCTGAACCTTTGGATTATAAATCCAATGACTAATGGGGCAGAATCTGGAAATCAGCGAACGGTATAGATGTATGTCAAGAGACGGCTCTGGATATTTTCTAATCAACCTGTTCAAAGAAGTTATGACTTTTGGGTCTGAGGGAGGGGCATAACACTTCACCATACCAGGCCCTAGGAGAAGTGATATAAGCACATGAGGGAGAAAGGAAGTGAAGGATGTGCTGCTGGAGTGAGGTGAGGTTTGGTGGAAGGGCTATCTGCAGCATAAACATTGGCACAAGTTTGATGGAAATAAGGAGTTTCCACTGTCCTTGGGTTCAAAGAGCAGTAACAAGGAAGAAAAAGTTCTAGAGTGTGAAATTTGTATCGCCAACATAAGGAATTGTGATAGCAGTGCAAGTGTTGATCAGTAGAAACCAGCCAGGTGAGAAGTTCAGACTGAGTTCTTGATTAGTTACAAGAGTAGATGGTACATTGTTCCCCTCTCTCTCAAAGACTAGACTGTCTTGATTAAAGGTATATTGCAAAAATTGATTGTCCTCGATATAAGGTCATATCCTTCCCTTCCAAACTGCCTTTTCCTCCAAACAATGACATTGTACCAGGTTATAGCGAGGAAACAGAAGGATTGTGTGGGACGCTGTTTGTGTGGAACATGGACGTCAGCATTGACCTGCTGGGCCGAATGGCCAGTCTCCCCGGATAATGGGGGTAGGGTGTAAATCAGTGGAATGGGAGCTTTCCTGGTCACTATGATACCAATAGTCACCCAAAGCTACCAAGAATTTCAATTGGTTTAGGAACACAGTGTCCAGAAACCCAGGAGAATACCCAGGAGACATGAGTTCACATCCCACCACTGGCCTTTATCAAGTCGAATTCAGTTACTTAAATAACTCTTCAAAGATCTAGTATCAGTAATGATGACCCCCAAGACCTCACAGGGAGAAACTCCCTTGACCTTACCCAGCCTGTCCCACTGGTGCCTTTATAAACACAGCCATGTTGTTGACTTTTAATTATCTTTGAAGTGGCCTGGCAATCCCCCCAATTGTCTCCACCACCCTTTTCAAGGGCAATTAAGGACAGACCACAAACTCTGACCATGCCAGTGACACTAATGTCCCGCAGTTGAGGAAACTTCCCACCACAAATCATTTGTGGATTCAGGGATCTTCCTGAATTGATCAGGGAACCACATTAGTAGGAGTGATGGGAATTTCTGTTCAGGGACGGCAACTCACTTCCACTTTCCCTTCCTCTGTCCACCTACCCCACCCTACCCCCTTCCCCCTTCCCCATCCCCTCTCCCGAACACCACCCCTGTCCCCTTCTTCTCCTGAAACCCACTCCCCTCCCTTTTACCCTCTCCCTAACACCAATCCCCTCCCCTTCCCCTCTCTCTAACACCACTGTCCTCCCCCTTCACCTAATGCCACTCCTTCCTTCACACCCTTTCTCCAGCCCAGCACCCCTGCCCCCTTCCTCCCTCTCTAACCCACACCCTCCCTTTCCCCTCTCCTAACCCCACTCCCCTTCCCCGTTATCCCACTCCCCTTCCCTTTCCCCTCTCCCTAACATAACTCCCCTTCCTTGTCATCCCACTCCCCTTCCCTGTGATCCCACTCCCCTTCCCTTTCCCCTCTCCCTAACAACATTCCCCATTCCCCGTCCCTAATCCCACTCCCCTCTGCTTCTCTACCTAACCCCACAACTCCCCTGCCCCTCACCTCTCTCAATTCCGCACTGACCGTCCCCCACCCCCACCCCCACACAATCATTTCAGGCATGAGATGCTGGATCATCTCTCCCAGTGAGATTGCCCCCAGTCAATGAAAGTTGCGCTTCACTTCAGATAATGTGCTGGGGTGAAAGAAATCTTTAAAACAGAATTGGGTTTCTCATTGGTATTCTTTGAGCTGTTATTTTAATTAGTTACTGAAGTTTCAGGATTGGGTATGGCAAGATTCATTCTGATAAATAATGGACAGTTTCAAAGGCAGAGCCCCACAAGGATTGACCAATGGCCTAGGGTCTAGGCCCAAAACATCAGCTTTTGTGCTCCTAAGATGCTGCTTGGCCTGCTGTGTTCATCCAGCCCCATACTTTGTTATCTTATACAGGCAAGCAGGTTTGGCAGAGATAACACGGTGTGAAGCTGGATGAACACAGCAGGCCAAGCAGCATCAGAGGAGCAAGAAAGCTGACGTTTCGGGTCGAGACCCTTCATCAGAAATTTCTGAAGAAGGAATCTCATTTCTGAAGAAGGGTCTAGGCTCGAAACGTTCCTGCTCCTCTGATACTGCTTGGCCTGCTGTGTTCATCCAGCTCTACACCTTGTTATCTCAGATTCTCCAGCATCTGCAGTTCCTGCTATCTCTGAAACAGCTTTGGCAGTCTGGAATAGGCGAATGCCAGGGCAAGGGACAGCTGGTTCTCAATTGGCCGTAAACAGCAAGGCAGCGACATCACTCTCCAAAAATAGCATAGAACATGGCAAAAAATAATCTAATCACACATCCCAAACCAGCTGGACATCACACTGAAGTCAATGGCATAAGATCATAAGACTTATTCACCATTTTAGAAGTAGCTTCTTCAAATTTCTATTGTTATTTCAAATGAAACCTTACTGACCATTTTAAGGCAAGCTTCATCATTTATTTCAAGGGGGATAACCCATAAGACCATGAGACCATAAAACATAGGAACAGAAGTCGGCCATTCAGCCCAATAGACCTGCTCTCCCATTCAATGAGATCATGGCTGATCTGATAATGTTGAACTCCACTTTCCTGTGTTTTTCCCACAGCCCTTGATTCACTCACTGCTTAGATACCTGTCTCTCTCTCAGCCTTGAATATACTCAATGATCAAGCCTCAACAGAGTTCTGTGTTAAAGAATTCCACAGATTTACTACCCCCTGAGGGAAGAAATTCTTTCTGATCTCTGTCTGAAATGTGCGACCCCTGATTCTGAGATGATGCCCGTCAGGTCCTTGACTCTCCATAGAACATGGAAAATGGAACATAGAACATAGAACATAGAACAGTGCAGCACAGAACATGCCCTTCAGCCCTCGATGTTGCGCCGACCTGTGAACTAATCTAAGCCCCTCCCCCTATACTATCCCATCATTGTCCATATGCTAATCCAAGGACTGTTTAAATGCCCCTAATGTGGCTGAGTTCACTACGTTGGCAGGCAGGGCGTTCCATGCCCTTACCACTCTCTGAGTAAGGAACCTGCCTCTGACATCTGTCTTAAATCTATCACCCCTCAATTTGTAGCTATGCCTCCTTGTACAAGCTCCAACAAGAGAAACAACGTCTCCATGTCTCCCCTTTCGATCCCCCTATAAAGTGTGTATCAGGAGGCAGAAGTGGAGCACCAGTCACAATTCTGGTGCCACACAGCCAAGACAGATCGCTATCCAACTCTGCTAAACTCCTCAGTCAGAGAATGATACAGTATAGAAGGGCTCCTTCAGCCTATCGAGTCTGTACTGTCTCGTTCCACTTTCCCACACTAGACCTATAGCCTTGCATATTATGATATTTTAGACGCTCATTCAAGTATTTTCAAAAGATTGTGAGATTTCCCACCTCAACTCCCTCCGAAGCAGTTATCACACAGAGAGTCAATGGCCTAGTGGATTTATTGTTAGACTGTTAAGCGGAATGCTCTAGGGACCTGGGTTTGAATCTCACCATGGCAGATGTTTGAATTTGAATTCCATAAAAATCTGGAATTAGGAGTCTAATGATGAGCATGAATCCATTGTCGATTGTTGGGGAAAAACCCATCTGGTTCACTAGTGGCCTTCTGGGAAGGAAACTGCCATCCTTACCTGATCTGGCCTACATGTGACTCTAGACCCACAGCAATGTGGCTGACTCTTAACTTGCCGTTAATTTGGGCAATAAATGCCAGCCTAGCCAACAGTGCCCTCATCCTTTAGTGAATAAATAAAGAAAAGGCAATGCATTCCAAACCCCACCAACCTCTGGGTGAAAAGATTTTCCCTCAAATTCCCTCTAACCCTGTCGTCTGTCACTTGAAAAGGGTGCCCCCCCACCTCGTATTGACCCTCCAATGGCTGATTTCTGTTCAGCCAGTCCATACCTCTTGCCTGGGTCTGAGCTGGGCCCTTCCTACCCACTCACCCACGCCCCAGACCCCCCCGACAACAGGAGTGGAACACATCCGCGCGACAGCTGCAGAAATCCTGACTAGGTTGGGTTCCCTGGCTCCTTGGGAACATGGTTGACCCTTCCAACCTGACCTCCTCTCCCAGTTTCCATAGAAACCAGCCTATTCAGGAACCCCCACCCCATCCCCCCTCTCTGATGAAGGGTCTAGGCCCGAAACGTCAGCTTTTGTGCTCCTGAGATGCTGCTGGGCCTGCTGTGTTCATCCAGCCTCACATTTTGTTGTCTATGAGGTTAAGGCCTGTTCCCTCAACCAGAAAGATTAGCGGACTGCTCGAATTATGGCCCGATTTGCTCATGAACCTATTGGTAATTGATGAAGCAACAAATTAGAAACCAATAAGATTCCCTTTCTCATATTTGTCGAGAAGTTGTGAATAAATATCGAAAGGTGTCAGCCTTATTGACTGATTGATTGAAAGAATGAGCAGAAGGCAGAGGCACAAAAACCAGTCAAGAAGCTCAATGCCCTTGACCGCGTCTCCCGCATTTCCCGCGACACATCCCTCACACCCCGCCCCCGCCACAACCGCCCCAAGAGGATCCCCCTCGTTCTCACACACCACCCTACCAACCTCCGGATACAACGCATTATCCTCCGACACTTCCGCCATTTACAATCCGACCCCACCACCCAAGACATTTTTCCATCCCCACCCCTGTCTGCTTTCCGGAGAGACCACTCTCTCCATGACTCCCTTGTTTGCTCCACACTGCCCTCCAACCCCACCACACCCGGCACCTTCCCCTGCAACCGCAGGAAATGCTACACTTGTCCCCACACCTCCTCCCTCACCCCCATCCCAGGCCCCAAGATGACATTCCACATTAAGCAGAGGTTCACCTGCACATCTGCCAATGTGGTATACTGCATCCACTGTACCCGGTGCGGCTTTCTCTACATTGGGGAAACCAAGCGGAGGCTTGGGGACCGCTTTGCAGAACACCTCCGCTCAGTTCGCAACAAACAACTGCACCTCCCAGTCGCAAACCATTTCCACTCCCCCTCCCATTCTCTTGATGACATGTCCATCATGGGCCTCCTGCACTGCCACAATGATGCCACCCGAAGGTTGCAGGAACAGCAACTCATATTCCGCCTGGGAACCCTGCAGCCATATGGTATCAATGTGGACTTCACCAGTTTCAAAATCTCCCCTTCCCCCACTGCATCCCTAAACCAGCCCAGTTCATCCCCTCCCCCCACTGCACCACACAACCAGCCCAGCTCTTCCCCCCCACCCACTGCATCCCAAAACCAGTCCAACCTGTCTCTGCCTCCCTAACCGGTTCTTCCTCTCACCCATCCCTTCCTCCCACCCCAAGCCGCACGCCCAGCTACCTACTAACCTCATCCCACCTCCTTGACCTGTCCGTCTTCCCTGGACTGACCTATCCCCTCCCTACCTCCCCACCTACACCCTCTCCACCTATCTTCTTTACTCTCCATCTTTGGTCCGCCTCCCCCTCTCTCCCTATTTATTCCAGTTCCCTCCCCCCAGCCCCCTCTCTGATGAAGGGTCTAGGCCCGAAACGTCAGCTTTTGTGCTCCTGAGATGCTGCTTGGCCTGCTGTGTTCATCCAGCCTCACATTTTATTATCTAAGAAGCTCAATGCACTGGCTTCACACAGTTCCCACCCTGTTGCATATCACTTCGTCAGGTGAGTTTCAGGGATGTTGCCAGTCCCAGGCTCTCATTGATCCCATGCATGACACTGACTGAAGGACATACAGGAGGAAACGGAGGGGACTTCAGATCCCACACACCGCCTGCCTCCCTCAGCCCTCTCAAAACTGTATCCTCCCAGTATGGCGGGATCGATGAGGCAGGAGAGGCTTTACATGGGGAGGGGAACCTGAGGAGGCCTAGACACTCTCCATAGTCATCACCAAATCGTGGGGCATTCTATTTCAAAACCATTGCCATCAAAGCCATCAGCATCATCATCAGCACCACTGCCACCTTCACCAGCACAGTCAGTACCACCTTCACCAGCTCAGTCAGTACCACCGTCACCAGCTCAGTCACTGCCACATTCACCAGCTCAGTCACTGCCACCTTCACCAGCTCAGTCACTGCCACCTTCACCAGCACAGTCAGTACCACCGTCACCAGCTCAGTCACTGCCACATTCACCAGCTCAGTCACTGCCACCTTCACCAGCTCAGTCAGTGCCACCGTCACCAGCTCAGTCACTGCCACATTCACCAGCTCAGTCAGTACCACCGTCACCAGCACAGTCACTGCCACATTCACCAGCTCAGTCACTGCCACCTTCACCAGCTCAGTCAGTACCACCGTCACCAGCTCAGTCACTGCCACATTCACCAGCTCAGTCAGTGCCACCTTCACCAGCTCAGTCAGTGCCACCTTCACCAGCTCAGTCACTGCCACATTCACCAGCACAGTCAGTGCCACCTTCACCAGCTCAGTCACTGCCACATTCACCAGCTCAGTCAGTACCACCTTCACCAGCACAGTCAGTGCCACCTTCACCAGCTCAGTCAGTACCATCTTCACCAGCTCAGTCAGTGCCACCTTCACCAGCTCAGTCAGTATCACCTTCACCAGCACAGTCAGTGCCACCTTCACCAGCACAGTCAGTGCCACCTTCACCAGCTCAGTCACTGCCACATTCACCAGCTCAGTCAGTGCCACCTTCGCCAGCTCAGTCACTGCCACATTCACCAGCACAGTCAGTGCCACCTTCACCAGCTCAGTCACTGCCACATTCACCAGCACAGCCAGTGCCACCTTCACCAGCTCAGTCACTACCACCTTCACCAGCTCAGTCAGTTCCCCCTTCACCAGCTCAGTCAGTACCACCTTCACCAGCTCAGTCACTGCCACCTTCACCAGCTCAGTCACTACCACCTTCACCAGCTCAGTCAGTGCCACCTTCACCAGCTCAGTCACTGCCACATTCACCAGCACAGTCACTGCCACCTTCACCAGCTCAGTCACTACCACCTTCACCAGCTCAGTCAGTGCCACCTTCACCAGCTCAGTCACTGCCACATTCACCAGCACAGTCAGTGCCACCTTCACCAGCTCAGTCAGTGCCACCTTCACCAGCACAGTCAGTGCCACCTTCACCACCTCAGTCAGTACCACCTTCACCAGCACAGTCAGTGCCACCTTCACCAGCTCAGTCAGTGCCACCTTCACCAGCACAGTCAGTACCATCTTCACCAGCACCGTCAGTACCATCTTCACCAGCACAGTCACTGCCACCTTCACCAGTTCAGTCACTGCCACCTTCACCAGCTCAGTCAGTACCACCTTCACCAGCTCAGTCAGTACCACCTGCACCAGCACCGTCATTTCCACCTTCACCAGCACAGTCAGTGCCACCTTCACCAGCTCAGTCACTGCCACCTTCACCAGCTCAGTCAGTACCATCTTCACCAGCACAGTCACTGCCACCTTCACCAGCACAGTCAGTACCATCTTCACCAGCACAGTCAGTGCCACCTTCACCAGCACAGTCAGTACCATCTTCACCAGCTCAGTCAGTACCATCTTCACCAGCTCAGTCACTGCCACCTTCACCAGCTCAGTCACTACCACCTTCACCAGCACCGTCAGTACCATCTTCACCAGCACAGTCAGTACCATCTTCACCAGCACAGTCACTGCCACCTTCACCAGCACCGTCACTGCCACCTTCACCAGCACAGTCAGTACCATCTTCACCAGCACAGTCAGTGCCACCTTCACCAGCACAGTCACTGCCACCTTCACCAGCTCAGTCAGTACCATCTTCACCAGCACAGTCAGTACCATCTTCACCAGCTCAGTCACTGCCACCTTCACCAGCACAGTCAGTACCACCTTCACCAGCTCAGTCAGTACCATCTTCATCAGCTCAGTCAGTGCCACCTTCACCAGCTCAGTCAGTACCATCTTCATCAGCTCAGTCAGTGCCACCTTCACCAGCTCAGTCAGTGCCACCTTCACCAGCTCAGTCACTACCATCTTCACCAGCTCAGTCAGTACCATCTTCACCAGCTCAGTCAGTGCCACCTTCACCAGCTCAGTCAGTACCATCTTCACCAGCTCAGTCAGTGCCACCTTCACCAGCTCAGTCGGTACCACCTTCACCAGCTCAGTCAGTGCCACCTTCACCAGCTCAGTCACTGCCACCTTCACCAGCTCAGTCAGTACCATCTTCACCAGCTCAGTCAGTGCCAACTTCACCAGCTCAGTCGGTACCACCTTCACCAGCTCAGTCAGTACCATCTTCACCAGCTCAGTCACTGCCACCTTCACCAGCACAGTCAGTGCCACCTTCACCAGCTCAGTCAGTACCACCTTCACCAGCTCAGTCAGTACCACCTTCACCAGCACAGTCACTGCCACCTTCACCAGCACAGTCAGTGCCACCTTCACAAGCTCAGTCAGTACTACCTTCACCAGCACAGTCAGTGCCAACTTCACCAGCTCAGTCGGTACCACCTTCACCAGCTCAGTCAGTACCACCTGCACCAGCACAGTCAGTGCCACCTTCACCAGCACAGTCAGTGCCACCTTCACCAGCTCAGTCACTGCCACCTTCACCAGCTCAGTCAGTACCACCTGCACCAGCACCGTCAGTGCCACCTTCACCAGCACAGTCACTGCCACCTTCACCAGCTCAGTCAGTGCCACCTTCACCAGCTCAGTCACTGCCACCTTCACCAGCACAGTCAGTACCATCTTCACCAGCACAGTCAGTGCCACCTTCACCAGCTCAGTCAGTGCCACCTTCACCAGCTCAGTCAGTACCATCTTCACCAGCACCGTCACTGCCACCTTCACCAGCTCAGTCAGTACCATCTTCACCAGCACAGTCAGTGCCACCTTCACCAGCTCAGTCAGTACCATCTTCACCAGCACCGTCAGTACCATCTTCACCAGCTCAGTTAGTACCATCTTCACCAGCACAGTCAGTACCATCTTCACCAGCACAGTCACTGCCACCTTCACCAGCTCAGTCAGTACCACCTTCACCAGCACCGTCAGTACCATCTTCACCAGCACCGTCACTGCCACCTTCACCAGCACCGTCAGTACCATCTTCACCAGCTCAGTCACTGCCACCTTCACCAGCACAGTCAGTACCATCTTCACCAGCTCAGTCAGTACCATCTTCACCAGCTCAGTCACTACCACCTTCACCAGCACCGTCAGTACCATCTTCACCAGCACAGTCAGTGCCAACTTCACCAGCACAGTCAGTGCTTCCTTCACCAGCACAGTCAGTGCTTCCTTCACCAGCACAGTCAGTGCCACCTTCACCAGCTCAGTCAGTGCCACCTTCACCAGCACAGTCATTGACACCTTCACCAGCACAGTCAGTGCCACCTTCACCAGCACAGTCAGTGCCACCTTCACCAGCTCAGCCACTGCCACCTTCACCAGCACAGTCAGTGCCACCTTCACCAGCACAGTCACTGCCACCTTCACCAGCTCAGTCAGTACCATCTTCACCAGCACAGTCAGTGCTACCTTCACCAGCACAGTCAGTGCCACCTTCACCAGCACAGTCAGTGCCACCTTCACCAGCTCAGTCAGTACCATCTTCACCAGCTCAGTCAGTGCTACCTTCACCAGCACAGTCAGTGCCACCTTCACCAGCACAGTCAGTGCCACCTTCACCAGCTCAGTCAGTACCATCTTCACCAGCACAGTCAGTACCACCTTCACCAGCTCAGTCAGTGCCACCTTCACCAGCACAGTCAGTACCATCTTCACCAGCACAGTCAGTACCACCTTCACCAGCTCAGTCAGTACCATCTTCACCAGCACAGTCAGTACCACCTTCACCAGCTCAGTCAGTGCCAACTTCACCAGCACAGCCAGTGCCACCTTCACCAGCACAGTCAGTACCACCTTCAACAGCTCAGTCAGTACCACCTTCACCAGCTCAGTCAGTGCCACCTTCACCAGCACAGTCAGTGCCACCTTCACCAGCTCAGTCAGTGCCACCTTCACCAGCTCAGTCACTACCACCTACACGAGCACAGTCAGTGCCACCTTCACCAGCTCAGTCAGTGCTACCTTCACCAGCACAGTCAGTTCCACCTTCACCAGCTCAGTCAGTGCCACCTTCACCAGCACAGTCAGTGCCACCTTCACCAGCTCAGTCGGTACCACCTTCACCAGCTCAGTCAGTGCCACCTTCACCAGCACAGTCAGTGCCACCTTCACCAGCTCAGTCGGTACCACCTTCACCAGCTCAGTCAGTACCACCATCACCAGCACAGTCAGTGCCACCTTCACCAGCTCAGTCAGTACCACCTTCACCAGCACAGTCAGTGCCACCTTCACCAGCACAGTCAGTGCTACCTTCACCAGCACAGTCAGTGCCACCTTCACCAGCTCAGTCAGTGCCACCTTCACCAGTACCGTCAGTACCATCTTCACCAGCACATTCACTGCCACCTTCACCAGCACCGTCAGTACCATCTTCACCAGCTCAGTCACTGCCACCTTCACCAGCACCGTCAGTACCATCTTCACCAGCTCAGTCACTGCCACCTTCACCAGCACAGACAGTACCACCTTCACCAGCACTGTCAGTACCATCTTCACCAGCTCAGTCACTGCCACCTTCACCAGCTCAGTCAGTACCACCTTCACCAGCACAGTCAGTGCCACCTTCACCAGCACAGTCAGTACCACCTTCACCAGCTCAGTCAGTACCATCTTCACCAGCTCAGTCACTACCACCTTCACCAGCACAGTCAGTGCCACCTTCACCAGCTCAGTCAGTACCACCTTCACCAGCACAGTCAGTGCCACCTTCACCAGCTCAGTCACTGCCACCTTCACCAGCACCGTCAGTACCATCTTCACCAGCTCAGTCACTGCCACCTTCACCAGCACAGACAGTACCACCTTCACCAGCACCGTCGGTACCATCTTCACCAGCTCAGTCAATGCCACCTTCACCAGCTCAGTCAGTACCACCTTCACCAGCACAGTCAGTGCCACTTTCACCAGCACAGTCAGTACCACCTTCACCAGCTCAGTCAGTGCCACCTTCACCAGCTCAGTCAGTGCTACCTTCACCAGCACAGTCAGTGCCACCTTCACCAGCTCAGTTAGTACCACCTTCACCAGCACAGTCAGTGCCACCTCCACCAGCTCAGTCAGTGCCACATTCACCAGCACAGTCAGTGCCACCTTCACCAGCTCAGCCAGTGCCACCTTCACCAGCTCAGTCAGTGCTACCTTCACCAGCACAGTCACTGCCACCTTCACCAACACAGTCAGTGCCACCTTCACCAGCTCAGTCACTGCCACCTTCACCAGCTCAGTCACTGCCACCTTCACCAGCTCAGTCAGTGCCACCTTCACCAACACAGTCAGTGCCACCTTCACCAGCTCAGTCAGTGCTTCCTTCACCAGCTCAGTCAGTACCACCTTCACCAGCACAGTCAGTACCACCTTCACCACCTCATTCAGTGCCAACTTCACCAGCACCGTCAGTACCACCTTCACCAGCTCAGTCACTGCCACCTTCACCAGCTCAGTCAGTGCCACCTTCACCAGCACAGTCAGTGCCACCTTCACCAGCTCAGTCAGTACCACCTTCACCAGCACAGTCAGTGCCACCTTCACCAGCTCAGTCAGTACCACCTTCACCAGCACAGTCAGTGCCACCTTCACCAGCTCAGTCAGTACCACCTTCACCAGCACAGTCATTGACACCTTCACCAGCACAGTCACTGCCACCTTCACCAGCTCAGTCACTGCCACCTTCACCAGCTGAGTCAGTACCACCTTCACCAGCACAGTCAGTGCCACCTTCACCAGCTCAGTCAGTACCACCTTCACCAACACAGTCATTGACACCTTCACCAGCACAGTCACTGCCACCTTCACCAGCTCAGTCACTGCCACCTTCACCAGCTCAGTCGGTACCACCTTCACCAGCTCAGTCAGTGCCACCTTCGCCAGCTCAGTCAGTGCCACCTTCACCAGCACAGTCACTGCCACCTTCACCAGCTCAGTCACTACCACCTTCACCAGCTCAGTCAGTGCCACCTGCACCAGCTCAGTCACTGCCACATTCACCAGCACAGTCAGTGCCACCTTCACCAGCTCAGTCAGTGCCACCTTCACCAGCTCAGTCACTACCACCTTCACCAGCTCAGTCAGTGCCACCTGCACCAGCTCAGTCACTGCCACATTCACCAGCACAGTCAGTGCCACCTTCACCAGCTCAGTCAGTACCACCTTCACCAGCTCAGTCAGTGCCACCTTCACCAGCTCAGTCTCTGCCACCTTCACCAGCTCAGTCAGTGCCACCTTCACCAGCTCAGTCAGTACCATCTTCACCAGCACCGTCAGTACCATCTTCTCCAGCACAGTCACTGCCACCTTCACCAGTTCAGTCACTGCCACCTTCACCAGCTCAGTCAGTACCACCTTCACCAGCTCAGTCAGTACCACCTGCACCAGCACCGTCATTTCCACCTTCACCAGCACAGTCAGTGCCACCTTCACCAGCTCAGTCAGTGCCACCTTCACCAGCTCAGTCACTGCCACCTTCACCAGCACAGTCAGTACCATCTTCACCAGCACAGTCAGTGCCACCTTCACCAGCTCAGTCAGTACCATCTTCACCAGCTCAGTCACTGCCACCTTCACCAGCTCAGTCTCTACCACCTTCACCAGCACCGTCAGTACCATCTTCACCAGCACAGTCAGTACCATCTTCACCAGCACAGTCACTGCCACCTTCACCAGCACCGTCACTGCCACCTTCACCAGCACAGTCAGTACCATCTTCACCACCACAGTCAGTACCATCTTCACCAGCTCAGTCACTGCGACCTTCACCAGCTCAGTCAATACCATCTTCACCAGCACCGTCAGTACCATCTTCACCAGCTCAGTCACTGCCACCTTCACCAGCTCAGTCACTACCACCTTCACCAGCACAGTCAGTACCATCTTCACCAGCACAGTCAGTGCCACCTTCACCAGCTCAGTCAGTGCCACCTTCACCAGCTCAGTCAGTACCATCTTCACCAGCACCGTCACTGCCACCTTCACCAGCACAGTCAGTACCATCTTCACCAGCACAGTCAGTGCCACCTTCACCAGCTCAGTCAGTACCATCTTCACCAGCACCGTCAGTACCATCTTCACCAGCTCAGTCAGTACCATCTTCACCAGCACAGTCAGTACCATCTTCACCAGCACAGTCACTGCCACCTTCACCAGCTCAGTCAGTACCACCTTCACCAGCACCGTCAGTACCATCTTCACCAGCACCGTCACTGCCACCTTCACCAGCACCGTCAGTCCCATCTTCACCAGCTCAGTCACTGCCACCTTCACCAGCACAGTCAGTACCATCTTCACCAGCTCAGTCAGTGCCACCTTCACCAGCACAGTCATTGACACCTTCACCAGCACAGTCAGTGCCACCTTCACCAGCACAGTGAGTGCCACCTTCACCAGCTCAGCCACTGCCACCTTCACCAGCACAGTCAGTGCCACCTTCACCAGCACAGTCACTGCCACCTTCACCAGCTCAGTCAGTACCATCTTCACCAGCACAGTCAGTGCTACCTTCACCAGCACAGTCAGTGCCACCTTCACCAGCACAGTCAGTGCCACCTTCACCAGCTCAGTCAGTACCATCTTCACCAGCTCAGTCAGTGCTACCTTCACCAGCACAGTCAGTGCCACCTTCACCAGCACAGTCAGTGCCACCTTCACCAGCTCAGTCAGTACCATCTTCACCAGCACAGTCAGTACCACCTTCACCAGCTCAGTCAGTGCCACCTTCACCAGCACAGTCAGTACCATCTTCACCAGCACAGTCAGTACCACCTTCACCAGCTCAGTCAGTACCATCTTCACCAGCTCAGTCAGTGCCACATTCACCAGCACAGTCAGTGCCAACTTCACCAGCACAGCCAGTGCCACCTTCACCAGCACAGTCAGTACCACCTTCAACAGCTCAGTCAGTACCACCTTCACCAGCTCAGTCAGTACCACCTTCACCAGCTCAGTCAGTGCCAACTTCACCAGCACAGCCAGTGCCACCTTCACCAGCACAGTCAGTACCACCTTCAACAGCTCAGTCAGTACCACCTTCACCAGCTCAGTCAGTGCCACCTTCACCAGCACAGTCAGTGCCACCTTCACCAGCTCAGTCAGTGCCACCTTCACCAGCTCAGTCACTACCACCTACGCCAGCACAGTCAGTGCCACCTTCACCAGCTCAGTCAGTGCTACCTTCACCAGCACAGTCAGTTCCACCTTCACCAGCTCAGTCAGTGCCACCTTCACCAGCACAGTCAGTGCCACCTTCACCAGCTCAGTCGGTACCACCTTCACCAGCTCAGTCAGTGCCACCTTCACCAGCACAGTCAGTGCCACCTTCACCAGCTCAGTCGGTACCACCTTCACCAGCTCAGTCAGTACCACCTTCACCAGCACAGTCAGTGCCACCTTCACCAGCTCAGTCAGTACCACCTTCACCAGCACAGTCAGTGCCACCTTCACCAGCACAGTCAGTGCTACCTTCACCAGCACAGTCAGTGCCACCTTCACCAGCTCAGTCAGTGCCACCTTCACCAGTACCGTCAGTACCATCTTCACCAGCACATTCACTGCCACCTTCACCAGCACCGTCAGTACCATCTTCACCAGCTCAGTCACTGCCACCTTCACCAGCACCGTCAGTACCATCTTCACCAGCTCAGTCACTGCCACCTTCACCAGCACAGACAGTACCACCTTCACCAGCACCGTCAGTACAATCTTCACCAGCACAGTCACTGCCACCTTCACCAGCTCAGTCAGTACCACCTTCACCAGCACAGTCAGTGCCACCTTCACCAGCACAGTCAGTACCACCTTCACCAGCTCAGTCAGTACCATCTTCACCAGCTCAGTCACTACCACCTTCACCAGCACAGTCAGTGCCACCTTCACCAGCTCAGTCAGTACCACCTTCACCAGCACAGTCAGTGCCACCTTCACCAGCTCAGTCACTGCCACCTTCACCAGCACCGTCAGTACCATCTTCACCAGCTCAGTCACTGCCACCTTCACCAGCACAGACAGTACCACCTTCACCAGCACCGTCGGTACCATCTTCACCAGCTGAGTCACTGCCACCTTCACCAGCTCAGTCAGTACCACCTTCACCAGCACAGTCAGTGCCACTTTCACCAGCACAGTCAGTGCCACCTTCACCAGCTCAGTCAGTGCCACCTTCACCAGCTCAGTTAGTACCACCTTCACCAGCACAGTCACTGCCACCTCCACCAGCACAGTCAGTGCCACCTTCACCAGCTCAGCCAGTGCCACCTTCACCAGCTCAGTCAGTGCCACCTTCACCAGCACAGTCACTGCCACCTTCACCAACACAGTCAGTGCCACCTTCACCAGCTCAGTCACTGCCACCTTCACCAGCTCAGTCACTGCCACCTTCACCGGCTCAGTCAGTGCCACCTTCACCAACACAGTCAGTGCCACCTTCACCAGCTCATTCAGTGCTTCCTTCACCAGCTCAGTCAGTACCACCTTCACCAGCACCGTCAGTACCACCTTCACCAGCTCATTCAGTGCCAACTTCACCAGCACCGTCAGTACCACCTTCACCAGCTCAGTCACTGCCACCTTCACCAGCTCAGTCAGTGCCACCTTCACCAGCACAGTCAGTGCCACCTTCACCAGCACAGTCAGTGCCACCTTCACCAGCTCAGTCAGTACCACCTTCACCAGCTCAGTCAGTACCACCTTCACCAGCTCAGTCACTGCCACATTCACCAGCTCAGTCACTGCCACCTTCACCAGCTCAGTCACTGCCACCTTCACCAGCTCAGTCAGTACCACCTTCACCAGCACAGTCAGTGCCACCTTCACCAGCTCAGTCAGTACCACCTTCACCAGCACAGTCATTGACACCTTCACCAGCACAGTCACTGCCACCTTCACCAGCTCAGTCACTGCCACCTTCACCAGCTCAGTCGGTACCACCTTCACCAGCTCAGTCAGTGCCACTTTCACCAGCTCAGTCAGTGCCACCTTCACCAGCACAGTCACTGCCACCTTCACCAGCTCAGTCACTACCACCTTCACCAGCTCAGTCAGTGCCACCTGCACCAGCTCAGTCAGTGCCACCTTCACCAGCTCAGTCTCTGCCACCTTCACCAGCTCAGTCAGTGCCACCTTCACCAGCTCAGTCAGTACCATCTTCACCAGCACCGTCAGTACCATCTTCTCCAGCACAGTCACTGCCACCTTCACCAGCTCAGTCAGTACCACCTTCACCAGCTCAGTCAGTACCACCTGCACCAGCACCGTCAATGCCACCTTCACCAGTTCAGTCACTGCCACCTTCACCAGCTCAGTCAGTACCACCTTCACCAGCTCAGTCAGTACCACCTGCACCAGCACCGTCATTTCCACCTTCACCAGCACAGTCAGTGCCACCTTCACCAGCTCAGTCACTGCCACCTTCACCAGCTCAGTCAGTACCATCTTCACCAGCACAGTCACTGCCACCTTCACCAGCACCGTCACTGCCACCTTCACCAGCACAGTCAGTACCATCTTCACCAGCACAGTCAGTGCCACCTTCACCAGCTCAGTCAGTACCATCTTCACCAGCTCAGTCACTGCCACCTTCACCAGCTCAGTCACTGCCACCTTCACCAGCTCAGTCAGTGCCACCTTCACCAACACAGTCAGTGCCACCTTCACCAGCTCAGTCAGTGCTTCGTTCACCAGCTCAGTCAGTACCACCTTCACCAGCACCGTCAGTACCACCTTCACCAGCTCATTTAGTGCCAACTTCACCAGCACCGTCAGTACCACCTTCACCAGCTCAGTCACTGCCACCTTCACCAGCTCAGTCAGTGCCACCTTCACCAGCACAGTCAGTGCCACCTTCACCAGCACAGTCAGTACCACCTTCACCAGCACAGTCAGTGCCACCTTCACCAGCTCAGTCAATACCACCTTCACCAGCACAGTCATTGACACCTTCACCAGCACAGTCACTGCCACCTTCACCAGCTCAGTCACTGCCACCTTCACCAGCTCAGTCAGTGCCACCTTCACCAGCTCAGTCAGTACCACCTTCACCAACACAGTCATTGACACCTTCACCAGCACAGTCACTGCCACCTTCACCAGCTCAGTCACTGCCACCTTCACCAGCTCAGTCGGTACCACCTTCACCAGCTCAGTCAGTGCCACCTTCACCAGCTCAGTCAGTGCCACCTTCACCAGCACAGTCACTGCCACCTTCACCAGCTCAGTCACTACCACCTTCACCAGCTCAGTCAGTGCCAGCTGCACCAGCTCAGTCACTGCCACATTCACCAGCACAGTCAGTGCCACCTTCACCAGCTCAGTCAGTGCCACCTTCACCAGCTCAGTCAGTACCACCTTCACCAGCACAGTCAGTGCCACCTTCACCAGCTCAGTCAGTACCACCTTCACCAGCACAGTCAGTACCACCTTCACCAGCTCAGTCTCTGCCACCTTCACCAGCTCAGTCAGTGCCACCTTCACCAGCTCAGTCAGTACCATCTTCACCAGCACCGTCAGTACCATCTTCTCCAGCACAGTCACTGCCACCTTCACCAGCTCAGTCACTGCCACCTTCACCAGCTCAGTCAGTACCACCTTCACCAGCTCAGTCAGTACCACCTGCACCAGCACCGTCAATGCCACCTTCACCAGTCCAGTCACTGCCACCTTCACCAGCTCAGTCAGTACCACCTTCACCAGCTCAGTCAGTACCACCTGTACCAGCACCGTCATTTCCACCTTCACCAGCACAGTCAGTGCCACCTTCACCAGCTCAGTCAGTGCCACCTTCACCAGCTCAGTCACTGCCACCTTCACCAGCTCAGTCAGTCCCATCTTCACCAGCACAGTCACTGCCACCTTCACCAGCACCGTCACTGCCACCTTCACCAGCACAGTCAGTACCATCTTCACCAGCACAGTCAGTGCCACCTTCACCAGCTCAGTCAGTACCATCTTCACCAGCTCAGTCACTGCCACCTTCACCAGCTCAGTCACTACCACCTTCACCAGCACCGTCAGTACCATCTTCACCAGCACAGTCAGTACCATCTTCACCAGCACAGTCAGTACCATCTTCACCACTACAGTCAGTACCATCTTCACCAGCTCAGTCACTGCCACCTTCACCAGCTCAGTCACTACCACCTTCACCAGCACAGTCAGTACCATCTTCACCAGCACAGTCAGTGCCAATTTCACCAGCACAGTCTCTGCTTCCTTCACCAGCACAGTCAGTGCCACCTTCACCAGCACAGTCAGTACCACCTTCACCAGCACAGTCAGTGCCACCTTCACCAGATCAGCCACGGCCACCTTCACCAGCACAGTCAGTGCCACCTTCACCAGCTCAGTCAGTTCCACCTTCACCAGCACAGTCAGTGCCACCTTCACCAGCACAGTCAGTGCCAATTTCACCAGCACAGTCTCTGCTTCCTTCACCAGCACAGTCAGTGCCACCTTCACCAGCACAGTCAGTACCACCTTCACCAGCACAGTCAGTGCCACCTTCACCAGATCAGCCACGGCCACCTTCACCAGCAGAGTCAGTGCCACCTTCACCAGCTCAGTCAGTTCCACCTTCACCAGCACAGTCAGTGCCACCTTCACCAGATCAGCCACTGCCACCTTCACCAGCTCAGTCACTGCCACATTCACCAGCACAGTCAGTACCATCTTCACCAGCTCAGTCAGTGCCACCTTCACCAGCACAGTCAGTGCCACCTTCACCAGCTCAGTCAGTACCATCTTCATCAGCTCAGTCAGTGCCACCTTCACCAGCACAGTCACTGCCACCTTCACCAGCTCAGTCAGTACCATCTTGACCAGCTCAGTCAGTGCCACCTTCACCAGCTCAGTCACTGCCATCTTCACCAGCTCAGTCAGTACCATCTTCACCAGCTCAGTCAGTGCCACCTTCACCAGCTCAGTCAGTACCATCTTCACCAGCTCATTCAGTGCCACCTTCACCAGCTCAGTCGGTACCACCTTCACCAGCTCAGTCAGTGCCACCTTCACCAGCTCAGTCACTGCCACCTTCACCAGCTCAGTCAGTACCATCTTCACCAGCTCAGTCAGTGCCATCTTCACCAGCTCAGTCAGTGCCACCTTCACCAGCTCAGTCGGTACCACCTTCACCAGCTCAGTCAGTACCATCTTCACCAGCTCAGTCAGTGCCACCTTCACCAGCACAGTCACTGCCACCTGCACCAGCACCGTCAGTGCCACCTTCACCAGCTCAGTCAGTACAATCTTCACCAGCACCGTCAGTACCATCTTCTCCAGCACAGTCACTGCCACCTTCACCAGCTCAGTCACTGCCACCTTCACCAGCTCAGTCAGTACCACCTTCACCAGCTCAGTCAGTACCACCTGCACCAGCACAGTCAGTACCACCTGTACCAGCACCGTCATTTCCACCTTCACCAGCACAGTCAGTGCCACCTTCACCAGCTCAGTCAGTGCCACCTTCACCAGCTCAGTCACTGCCACCTTCACCAGCTCAGTCAGTACCATCTTCACCAGCACAGTCACTGCCACCTTCACCAGCACCGTCACTGCCACCTTCACCAGCACAGTCAGTACCATCTTCACCAGCACAGTCAGTGCCACCTTCACCAGCTCAGTCAGTACCATCTTCACCAGCTCAGTCACTGCCACCTTCACCAGCTCAGTCACTACCACCTTCACCAGCACCGTCAGTACCATCTTCACCAGCACAGTCAGTACCATCTTCACCACTACAGTCAGTACCATCTTCACCAGCTCAGTCACTGCCACCTTCACCAGCACCGTCACTGCCACCTTCACCAGCACAGTCAGTACCATCTTCACCACTACAGTCAGTACCATCTTCACCAGCTCAGTCACTGCCACCTTCACCAGCTCAGTCACTACCACCTTCACCAGCACAGTCAGTACCATCTTCACCAGCACAGTCAGTGCCAATTTCACCAGCACAGTCTCTGCTTCCTTCACCAGCACAGTCAGTGCCACCTTCACCAGCACAGTCAGTACCACCTTCACCAGCACAGTCAGTGCCACCTTCACCAGATCAGCCACGGCCACCTTCACCAGCACAGTCAGTGCCACCTTCACCAGCTCAGTCAGTTCCACCTTCACCAGCACAGTCAGTGCCACCTTCACCAGATCAGCCACTGCCACCTTCACCAGCTCAGTCACTGCCACATTCACCAGCACAGTCAGTACCATCTTCACCAGCTCAGTCAGTGCCACCTTCACCAGCACAGTCAGTGCCACCTTCACCAGCTCAGTCAGTACCATCTTCATCAGCTCAGTCAGTGCCACCTTCACCAGCACAGTCACTGCCACCTTCACCAGCTCAGTCAGTACCATCTTGACCAGCTCAGTCAGTGCCACCTTCACCAGCTCAGTCACTGCCATCTTCACCAGCTCAGTCAGTACCATCTTCACCAGCTCAGTCAGTGCCACCTTCACCAGCTCAGTCAGTACCATCTTCACCAGCTCATTCAGTGCCACCTTCACCAGCTCAGTCGGTACCACCTTCACCAGCTCAGTCAGTGCCACCTTCACCAGCTCAGTCACTGCCACCTTCACCAGCTCAGTCAGTACCATCTTCACCAGCTCAGTCAGTGCCACCTTCACCAGCTCAGTCGGTACCACCTTCACCAGCTCAGTCAGTACCATCTTCACCAGCTCAGTCAGTGCCACCTTCACCAGCACAGTCACTGCCACCTGCACCAGCACCGTCAGTGCCACCTTCACCAGCACAGCCACTGCCACCTTCACCAGCTCAGTCAGTGCCACCTTCACCAGCTCAGTCACTGCCACCTTCACCAGCACAGTCAGTACCATCTTCACCAGCACAGTCAGTGCCACCTTCACCAGCTCAGTCAGTGCCACCTTCACCAGCTCAGTCAGTACCATCTTCACCAGCACCGTCACTGCCACCTTCACCAGCACAGTCAGTACCATCTTCACCAGCACAGTCAGTGCCACCTTCACCAGCTCAGTCAGTACCATCTTCACCAGCACCGTCAGTACCATCTTCACCAGCTCAGTCAGTACCATCTTCACCAGCACAGTCAGTACCATCTTCACCAGCTCAGTCAGTACCACCTTCACCAGCACCGTCAGTACCATCTTCACCAGCACCGTCACTGCCACCTTCACCAGCACCGTCAGTACCATCTTCACCAGCTCAGTCACTGCCACCTTCACCAGCACAGTCAGTACCATCTTCACCAGCTCATTCAGTACCATCTTCACCAGCTCAGTCACTACCACCTTCACCAGCACCGTCAGTACCATCTTCACCAGCACAGTCAGTGCCAACTTCACCAGCACAGTCAGTGCTTCCTTCACCAGCACAGTCAGTGCCACCTTCACCAGCTCAGTCAGTCCCACCTTCACCAGCACAGTCATTGACACCTTCACCAGCACAGTCAGTGCCACCTTCACCAGCACAGCCAGTGCCACCTTCACCAGCTCAGCCACTGCCACCTTCACCAGCACAGTCAGTGCCACCTTCACCAGCACAGTCACTGCCACCTTCACCAGCACCGTCAGTACCATCTTCACCAGCTCAGTCACTGCCACCTTCACCAGCACAGTCAGTGCCAACTTCACCAGCACAGTCAGTGCTTCCTTCACCAGCACAGTCAGTGCCACCTTCACCAGCTCAGTCAGTCCCACCTTCACCAGCACAGTCATTGACACCTTCACCAGCACAGTCAGTGCCACCTTCACCAGCACAGCCAGTGCCACCTTCACCAGCTCAGCCACTGCCACCTTCACCAGCACAGTCAGTGCCACCTTCACCAGCACAGTCACTGCCACCTTCACCAGCACCGTCAGTACCATCTTCACCAGCTCAGTCACTGCCACCTTCACCAGCACCGTCAGTACCATCTTCACCAGCTCAGTCACTGCCACCTTCACCAGCACAGACAGTACCACCTTCACCAGCACCGTCAGTACCATCTTCACCAGCTCAGTCACTGCCACCTTCACCAGCTCAGTCAGTACCACCTTCACCAGCACAGTCAGTGCCACCTTCACCAGCACAGTCAGTACCACCTTCACCAGCTCAGTCAGTACCATCTTCACCAGCTCAGTCAGTGCCAACTTCACCAGCACAGTCACTGCTTCCTTCAACAGCACAGTCAGTGCCACCTTCACCAGCTCAGTCAGTGCCACCTTCACCAGCACAGTCATTGACACCTTCACCAGCACAGTCAGTGCCACCTTCACCAGCACAGCCAGTGCCACCTTCACCAGCTCAGCCACTGCCACCTTCACCAACACAGTCAGTGCCACCTTCACCAGCTCAGTCACTGCCACCTTCACCAGCTCAGTCACTGCCACCTTCACCAGCTCAGTCAGTGCCACCTTCACCAACACAGTCAGTGTCACCTTCACCAGCTCAATCAGTGCTTCCTTCACCAGCTCAGTCAGTACCACCTTCACCAGCACCGTCAGTACCACCTTCACCAGCTCAGTCAGTGCCAACTTCACCAGCACCGTCAGTACCACCTTCACCAGCTCAGTCAGTGCCACCTTCACCAGCTCAGTCAGTGCCACCTTCACCAGCACAGTCAGTGCCACCTTCACCAGCTCAGTCAGTACCACCTTCACCAGCACAGTCAGTGCCACCTTCACCAGCTCAGTCAGTACCACCTTCACCAGCACAGTCATTGACACCTTCACCAGCACAGTCACTGCCACCTTCACCAGCTCAGTCACTGCCACCTTCACCAGCTCAGTCACTGCCACCTTCACCAGCTCAGTCGGTACCACCTTCACCAGCTCAGTCAGTGCCACCTTCACCAGCTCAGTCAGTACCACCTTCACCAGCACAGTCATTGACACCTTCACCAGCACAGTCAGTGCCACCTTCACCAGCACAGTCAGTGCCACCTTCACCAGCTCAGTCAGTACCACCTTCACCAGCACAGTCAGTACCACCTTCACCAGCTCAGTCATTGACACCTTCACCAGCACAGTCAGTACCAACTTCACCAGCACAGTCATTGACACCTTCACCAGCACAGTCACTGCCACCTTCACCAGCTCAGTCACTGCCACCTTCACCAGCTCAGTCGGTACCACCTTCACCAGCTCAGTCAGTACCACCTTCACCAGCACAGTCATTGACACCTTCACCAGCACAGTCAGTGCCACCTTCACCAGCACCGTCAGTGCCACCTTCACCAGCTCAGCCACTGCCACCTTCACCAGCACAGTCAGTGCCACCTTCACCAGCACAGTCAGTGCCACCTTCACCAGCACAGTCACTGCCACCTTCACCAGCTCAGTCAGTACCATCTTCACCAGCTCAGTCACTGCCACCTTCACCAGCTCAGTCACTACCATCTTCACCAGCTCAGTCAGTGCCACCTGCACCAGCACAGTCAGTGCCACCTTCACCAGCTCAGTCACTGCCACCTTCACCAGCTCAGTCAGTACCATCTTCACCAGCTCAGTCACTGCCACCTTCACCAGCTCAGTCACTACCATCTTCACCAGCTCAGTCAGTGCCACCTGCACCAGCTCAGTCACTGCCACCTTCACCAGCTCAGTCAGCACCACCTTCACCAGCTCAGTCAGTACCATCTTCACCAGCTCAGTCACTGCCACCTTCACCAGCTCAGTCAGTACCATCTTCACCAGCTCAGTCAGTGCCACCTGCACCAGCACCGTCAGTGCCACCTTCACCAGCACCGTCACTACCACCTTCACCAGCTCAGTCAGTACCATCTTCACCAGCTCAGTCACTGCCACCTTCACCAGCTCAGTCACTACCACCTTCACCAGCTCAGTCAGTGCCACCTTCACCAGCTCAGTCACTGCCACCTTCACCAGCACAGTCAGTACCATCTTCACCAGCTCAGTCAGTGCCACCTTCACCAGCTCAGTCAGTTCCACCTTCACCAGCACAGTCAGTGCCACCTTCACCAGCACAGTCAGTGCCACCTTCACCAGCTCAGCCACTGCCACCTTCACCAGCTCAGTCAGTGCTACCTTCACCAGCTCAGTCAGTGCCACCTTCACCAGCACAGTCAGTTCCACCTTCACCAGCTCAGTCAGTGCCACCTTCACCAGCTCAGTCAGTACCACCTTCACCAGCTCAGTCACTGCCACCTTCACCAGCACAGTCAGTGCCACCTTCACCAGCTCAGTCAGTGCCACCTTCACCAGCTCAGTCACTACCACCTTCACCAGCACAGTCAGTGCCACCTTCACCAGCTCATTCAGTACCACCTTCACCAGCTCAGTCAGTGCCACCTTCACCAGCTCAGTCAGTGCCACCTTCACCAGCTCAGTCAGTACCACCTTCACCAGCTCAGTCAGTGCCACCTTCACCAGCTCAGTCAGTGCCACCTTCACCAGCTCAGTCTGTTCGACCTTCACCAGCACAGTCAGTACCACCTTCACCAGCTCAGTCAGTACCACCTTCACCAGCACAGTCAGTACCACCTTCACCAGCTCAGTCAGTGCCACCTTCACCAGCACGGTCGGTACCACCTTCACCAGCTCAGTCAGTGCCACCTTTACCAGCTCAGTCACTACCACCTACACCAGCACAATCAGTACCACCTTCACCAGCTCAGTCAGTGCTACCTTCACCAGCTCAGTCAGTTCCACCTTCACCAGCACAGTCAGTGCCACCTTCACCAGCTCATTCAGTACCACCTACACCAGCACAATCAGTGCCACCTTCACCAGCACAGTCAGTGCCACCTTCACCAGCTCAGTCACTACCACCTACACCAGCACAATCAGTGCCACCTTCACCAGCTCAGTCAGTGCTACCTTCACCAGCTCAGTCAGTTCCACCTTCACCAGCACAGTCAGTGCCACCTTCACCAGCTCATTCAGTACCACCTTCACCAGCTCAGTCACTGCCAACTTCACCAGCTCAGTCAGTGCTACCTTCACCAGCTCAGTCAGTGCCACCTTCACCAGCTCAGTCAGTTCCACCTTCACCAGCACAGTCAGTGCCACCTTCACCAGCACAGTCAGTGCCACCTTCACCAGCTCAGTCAGTGCCACCTTCACCAGCTCAGTCAGTTCCACCTTCACCAGCACAGTCAGTGCCACCTTCACCAGCACAGTCAGTGCCACCTTCACCAGCTCAGTCAGTGCTACCTTCACCAGCTCAGTCAGTGCCACCTTCACCAGCTCAGTCAGTGCCACCTTCACCAGCACAGTCAGTCCCACCTTCACCAGCTCAGTCAGTACCACCTTCACCAGCACAGTCAGTACCACCTTCACCAGCTCAGTCACTGCCACCTTCACCAGCACAGTCAGTGCCACCTTCACCAGCACAGTCAGTGCCACCTTCACCAGCACAGTCAGTACCACCTTCACCAGCTCAGTCACTGCCACCTTCACCAGCACAGTCAGTGCCACCTTCACCAGCTCAGTCACTACCACCTTCACCAGCACAGTCAGTGCCACCTTCACCAGCTCAGTCAGTACCATCTTCACCAGCTCAGTCACTACCACCTTCACCAGCACAGTCAGTGCCACCTTCACCAGCTCAGTCAGTACCACCTTCACCAGCTCAGTCAGTACCACCTTCACCAGCTCAGTCAGTGCCACCTTCACCAGCACAGTCAGTGCCACCTTCACCAGCTCAGCCACTGCCACCTTCACCAGCTCAGTCAGTGCTACCTTCACCAGCTCAGTCAGTGCCACCTTCACCAGCACAGTCAGTTCCACCTTCACCAGCACAGTCAGTGCCACCTTCACCAGCTCAGTCAGTACCACCTTCACCAGCTCAGTCAGTGCCACCTTCACCAGCACAGTCAGTACCACCTTCACCAGCTCAGTCAGTACCACCTTCACCAGCACAGTCAGTGCCACCTTCACCAGCACAGTCAGTGCTACCTTCACCAGCTCAGTCAGTGCCACCTTCACCAGCTCAGTCAGTGCCACCTTCACCAGCACCGTCAGTACCATCTTCACCAGCACATTCACTGCCACCTTCACCAGCACCGTCAGTACCATCTTCACCAGCTCAGTCACTGCCACCTTCACCAGCACCGTCAGTACCATCTTCACCAGCTCAGTCACTGCCACCTTCACCAGCACAGACAGTACCACCTTCACCAGCACCGTCAGTACCATCTTCACCAGCACAGTCACTGCCACCTTCACCAGCTCAGTCAGTACCACCTTCACCAGCACAGTCAGTGCCACCTTCACCAGCACAGTCAGTACCACCTGCACCAGGGCAGTCAGTGCTACCTTCACCCACACAGTCAGTTCCACCTTCAACAGCTCAGTCACTGCCACCTTCACCAGCTCAGTCACTGCCACCTTCACCAGCTCAGTCAGTGCCACCTTCACCAGCTCATTCAGTGCCACCTTCACCAGCTCAGTCAGTGCTTCCTTCACCAGCACAGTCACTGCCAACTTCACCAGCACAGTCACTGCCTCCTTCACCAGCTCAGTCAGTGCCACCTTCACCAACACAGTCAGTGCCACCTTCACCAGCTCAGTCAGTACCACCTTCACCAGCACAGTCAGTGCCACCTTCACCAGCACAGTCAGTGCCACCTTCACCAGCTCAGTCACTGCCACCTTCACCAGCTCAGTCAGTACCACCTTCACCAGCTCAGTCAGTGCCACCTTCACCAGCACAGTCAGTGCCACCTTCACCAGCTCAGTCAGTACCACCTTCACCAGCACAGTCAGTGCCACCTTCACCAGCTCAGTCAGTACCACCTTCACCAGCACAGTCACTGCCACCTTCACCAGCACAGTCGGTACCACCTTCACCAGCACAGTCACTGCCACCTTCACCAGCACAGTCAGTGCCACCTTCACCAGCTCAGTCAGTACCACCTTCACCAGCTCAGTCAGTACCAACTTCACCAGCACAGTCAGTGCCACCTTCACCAGCTCAGTCACTGCCACCTTCTCCAGCTCAGTCACTGCCACCTTCACCAGCTCAGTCAGTGCCACCTTCACCAGCACAGTCACTGCCACCTTCACCAGCTCAGTCAGTACCATCTTCACCAGCTCAGTCACTGCCACCTTCACCAGCTCAGTCAGTACCATCTTCACCAGCTCAGCCAGTGCCACCTGCACCAGCTCAGTCAGTGCCACATTCACCAGCACAGTCAGTACCATCTTCACCAGCTCAGTCAGTACCATCTTCACCAGCTCAGTCAGTGCCACCTTCACCAGCACAGTCAGTACCATCTTCACCAGCTCAGTCAGTACCATCTTCACCAGCTCAGTCAGTGCCACCTTCACCAGCACCGTCAGTACCACCTTCACCAGCTCAGTCAGTGCCACCTTCACCAGCACAGTCAGTGCCAACTTCACCAGCACAGCCAGTGCCACCTTCACCAGCACAGTCAGTGCCACCTTCACCAGCTCAGTCAGTATCACCTTCACCAGCTCAGTCAGTGCCACCTTCACCAGCTCAGTCACTGCCACCTTCACCATCACAGTCAGTGCCACCTTCACCAGCTCAGTCAGTGCCACCTTCACCAGCTCAGTCACTACCACCTACACCAGCACAATCAGTGCCACCTTCACCAGCACAGTCAGTGCCACCTTCACCAGCACAGTCAGTGCCAACTTCACCAGCACAGCCAGTACCACCTTCACCAGCACAGTCAGTGCCACCTTCACCAGCTCAGTCAGTACCACCTTCACCAGCACCGCCAGTACCATCTTCACCAGCACATTCACTGCCACCTTCACCAGCACCGTCAGTACCATCTTCACCAGCTCAGTCACTGCCACCTTCACCAGCACCGTCAGTACCATCTTCACCAGCTCAGTCACTGCCACCTTCACCAGCACAGACAGTACCACCTTCACCAGCACCGTCAGTACCATCTTCACCAGCTCAATCACTGCCACCTTCACCAGCTCAGTCAGTACCACCTTCACCAGCACAGTCAGTGCCACCTTCACCAGCACAGTCAGTACCACCTTCACCAGGTCAGTCAGTGCTACCTTCACCAACACAGTCAGTGCCACCTTCACCAGCTCAGTCACTGCCACCTTCACCAGCTCAGTCAGTGCCACCTTCACCAACTCAGTCAGTGCCACCTTCACCAGCTCAGTCAGTGCCACCTTCACCAGCTCAGTCAGTGCTTCCTTCACCAGCACAGTCACTGCCAACTTCACCAGCACAGTCACTGCCACCTTCACCAGCTCAGTCAGTGCCACCTTCACCAACACAGTCAGTGCCACCTTCACCAGCTCAGTCAGTACCACCTTCACCAGCACCGTCAGTACCACCTTCACCAGCTCAGTCAGTGCCAACTTCACCAGCACCGTCAGTACCACCTTCACCAGCTCAGTCACTGCCACCTTCACTAGCTCAGTCAGTGCCACCTTCACCAGCACAGTCAGTGCCACCTTCACCAGCTCAGTCAGTACCACCTTCACCAGCACAGTCAGTGCCACCTTCACCAGCTCAGTCAGTACCACCTTCACCAGCTCAGTCAGTACCACCTTCACCAGCACAGTCACTGCCACCTTCACCAGCACAGTCAGTGCTACCTTCACCAGCACAGTCACTGCCACCTTCACCAGCTCAGTCACTGCCACCTTCACCAGCACAGTCAGTGCCACCTTCACCAGCTCAGTCAGTACCACCTTCACCAGCTCAGTCAGTGCCAACTTCACCAGCACAGTCAGTGCCACCTTCACCAGCTCAGTCACTGCCACCTTCTCCAGCTCAGTCACTGCCACCTTCACCAGCTCAGTCAGTACCACCTTCACCAGCACAGTCAGTGCCACCTTCACCAGCTCAGCCAGTGCCACCTTCACCAGGTCAGTCAGTGCTACATTCACCAGCACAGTCACTGCCACCTTCACCAGCTCAGTCAGTACCACCTTCACCAACACAGTCAGTGCCACCTTCACCAGCTCAGTCACTGCCACCTTCACCAGCTCAGTCACTGCCACCTTCACCAGCTCAGTCAGTGCCACCTTCACCAACACAGTCAGTGCCACCTTCAGCAGCTCAGTCAGTGCCACCTTCACCAGCTCAGTCAGTGCTTCCTTCACCAGCTCAGTCAGTGCCACCTTCACCAGCTCAGTCAGTACCACCTTCACCAGCACCGTCAGTACCACCTTCACCAGCTCAGTCAGTGCCAACTTCACCAGCTCAGTCAGTACCACCTTCACCAGCACCGTCAGTATCACCTTCACCAGCTCAGTCACTGCCACCTTCACCAGCTCAGTCAGTGCCACCTTCACCAGCACAGTCAGTGCCACCTTCACCAGCTCAGTCACTACCACCTTCACCAGCTCAGTCGGTACCACCTTCACCAGCACAGTCAGTGCCACCTTCACCAGCTCAGTCAGTACCACCTTCACCAGCACAGTCAGTGCCACCTTCACCAGCACAGTCAGTGCCACCTTCACCAGCTCAGTCAGTGCCACCTTCACCAGCTCAGTCAGTTCCACCTTCACCAGCACAGTCAGTGCCACCTTCACCAACACAGTCATTGACACCTTCACCAGCACAGTCACTGCCACCTTCACCAGCTCAGTCAGTGCCACCTTCACCAGCTCAGTCAGTACCACCTTCACCAGCACAGTCACTGCCACCTTCACCAGCTCAGTCAGTACCACCTTCACCAGCACAGTCAGTGCCACCTTCACCAGCACAGTCAGTGCCACCTTCACCAGCTCAGCCACTGCCACCTTCACCAGCTCAATCAGTACCATCTTCACCAGCTCAGTCACTGCCACATTCACCAGCTCAGTCAGTGCGACCTTCACCAGCACAGTCAGTGCCACCTTCACCAGCTCAGTCACTGCCACATTCACCAGCACAGTCAGTGCTACCTTCACCAGCTCAGTCAGTACCACCTTCACCAGCTCAGTCAGTACCACCTTCACCAGCACAGTCAGTGCCACCTTCACCAGCACAGTCAGTGCCACCTTCACCAGCACCGTCAGTACCACCTTCACCAACATAGTCAGTGCTACCTTCACCAGCACAGCCAGTGCCACCTTCACCAGCTCAGTCAGTAGCACCTTCACCAGCTCAGTCAGTACCACCTTCACCAGCACAGTCAGTGCCACCTTCACCAGCACAGTCATTGACACCTTCACCAGCTCATTCAGTACCACCTTCACCAGCTCAGTCAGTGCCAACTTCACCAGCACAGTCAGTACCACCTTCACCAACACAGTCATTGACACCTTCACCAGCTCAGTCAGTACCACCTTCACCAGCACAGTCAGTGCCACCTTCATCAGCTCAGTCACTACCACCTTCACCAGCTCAGTCAGTACCACCTTCACCACCTCAGTCAGTACCACGTTCACCAGCTCAGTCAGTTCCACCTTCACCAGCTCAGTCAGTACCACGTTCACCAGCTCAGTCAGTTCCACCTTCACCAGCTCAGTCACTACCGCCTTCACCAGCACAGTCAGTGCCACCTTCACCAGCTCAGTCAGTACCATCTTCACCAGCACCGTCAGTGCCACCTTCACCAACTCAGTCAGTACCACCTTCACCAGCACAGTCACTGCCACATTCACCAGCACAGTCAGTGCCAACTTCACCAGCTCAGTCACTGCCACATTCACGAGCACAGTCAGTGCCAACTTCACCAGCTCAGTCACTGCCAACTTCACCAGCTCAGTCAGTACCACCTTCACCAGCTCAGTCAGTACCATCTTCACCAGCACAGTCAGTGCCAACTTCACCAGCACCGTCACTGCCACCTTCACCAGCACAGTCAGTGCCACATTCACCAGCACAGTCAGTGCCACCTTCACCAGCTCAGTCAGTACCACCTTCACCAGCTCAGTCAGTTCCACCTGCACCAGCTCAGTCAGTACCACCTTCACCAGCACAGTCAGTGCCACCTTCACCAGCACAGTCAGTGCCACATTCACCAGCACAGTCAGTGCCACCTTCACCAGCTCAGTCAGTACCACCTTCACCAGCTCAGTCAGTTCCACCTGCACCAGCTCAGTCAGTACCACCTTCACCAGCTCAGTCAGTACCACCTTCACCAGCACAGTCACTGCCACCTTCACCAGCTCAGTCAGTACCACCTTCACCAGCACAGTCAGTGCCACCTTCACCAGCTCAGTCAGTGCCACCTTCACCAGCTCAGTCAGTACCACCTTCACCAGCTCAGTCAGTTCCACCTTCACCAGCACAGTCAATACCACCTTCACCAGCTCAGTCAGTCGCACCTTCACCAGCTCAGTCAGTGCCACCTTCACCAGCTCAGTCAGTGCTACCTTCACTACCTGTCACCACTATCACTGAGATTACTATAACTGCATAACATCAACACATTCTCACCATCATCACTGCCATTACCGCCATCACCAACAGAACTAACAAATAACACAGGGAACGGATTCATTCCAGGACTGTGATCAGAGATACTGGGAACTGCAGATGCTGGAGAATCCGAGATCACAAGCTGTGGAGCTGGATGAACACAGCAGGCCAAGCAGCATCTCAGGAGCAGGATGCTTCTTGGCCTGCTGTGTTCATCCAGCTCCACACCTTGTTAATTCCAGGACTGTCCCTCTTTCCCAGTCCCACATCCCAGGTCTGTTCATTTGTTCCTGTCCCATTACCCAACAATGTCTGTCTTTCCCAGCCCAACATCCTGGAACTGTTCATTCTCGCCAGTCCCATATCCTGACACTGTCCACCTTTCCCAGCCTCACATCCCAGCAATTTCTGTCTTTCCCTGTCCCACAACCCAGCAATGTCTCTCCTTCCCAGTCCCACATCTTGGGAATGTCCATCTTTACCAGCTCCACATTCCTGGGATTGTCTGTCTTTCCCATCCCCACATCCTGGGAATGTCTGCCTTTCACTGTACCCACCTTCCGAGACCCTTCCTCTTTCCAATCCTCACATCCCAGGCAGTGCATTGCTCATAGGTTTTTGCTGTGTCCTTAAACCCCATTCATCCCTAACTTTGCCGAGTATAGAATGATGGGATTACAGCTTGCCTGGGCTCCTCTTCCCTCAAAATACCCCTTCCTCACTCACCCTTCCTCACAACCCTGGAGCGCCTCATCCCGGACTTCCATTCCTCTCGCCTTGGACAACAGCACAGGATGGGGGAGGTGGGGTCAGGGAGGGATTGGGGAAATGGGCTGATTCGTCAGGAGAATATCTAAAAACAGTGGGCAGCGGAGGAGGAAGGGGGAGAAGGAGGATTTAAGGCGTGGAGTTCATCACCCAAGGTGGTAGAAAGAAAGCATTGTGAGAGATAAAAGGGAGTGGGGGGATGGGACAGGAAGGGTCTAAAACAGCAAACTGAAAAAACTCAACGAAGCCCTGATTGTTAGCCATGCCCTCCATCATTAATACTGGAGCTGCAAGGCAAGGCGCTGAGGTTTTAATATTCCACAGAGCCCATCGTTACTGTGAGAGCTCAGTTACAGAAACTGTCTTTAACATTCAGAGAGAGAGCAGTGAGAAAAATTCGTTGTCATTCACTGAAAATAATCATTCAGCAAACGGCCTGGGTTTTAAAATCTAACCCTTTCCTTTCTCACCAGGCAATCTTTGTTTTTGGTTGCTTAACACTTGCAATTTTGCTTTTTTTAAAAAGATAATGGATATAAAAGGGAGCAAAGATATCACACTCAAATATTTCCTTGAGGAGAAAATGTCAGTTGGTTTTCTGAGGGACGGTTCTAATGTACCTGTGCAGCCATGAATGAGAGATCCATGGTGGGTGTCTGGAGTGCTCCACTGTTCGAAAGTTGACAGTTGCAGGCTCTGATCAGTCGCGTTTCTCTGGCAGCCCTTCTATCCAGTACCAGCAGCTCTCCGGGAACATCCCTTTGTCTCTCTCGCTCACACACACAAACACATCCGCTCAGTAGTTAGTGACTCCCTCCCCTAATGGACAGCTCCCGGCCCTGGATGGGTTTCTGAATGCTGCTGCTTTCCACGCTGAGCAGCTCGCCTTGTGGACCCAGCTCGCTCCTCGACCACAAATCTCTAAATAACCCTTCCCGGTTCCAGGCAAACTGGGAGAGAGAGACCATGGCATGTAGCTGTCATGTGGTGCTGTTTTCATCAACTCATGCTGTCATGCATCTTGTATTTAGTTACCAGGGCAACACTCCCTTAGCAACAAAGGGCCTATAAACCAGGGTATAAACTAGGCTGTATTTCTTAAAGGGGTCCTCTGTATACCTCACCCTTGGAGATGAGATTTGTCCTTATTGTGAAAAACAAAATAAAATGTTGCAGGTTGTTTGAAATCTCACTGGACGATAGAAGATGCTGGAAGCATGAAAGCAGTATTTTCTGGCCATCCTGACCTCAGATGTTTGTTGCTTTCATATTAATGTTTAAAGCATGACTATCTCTCCTCCAGGAATATCCAGCACGCCAGAGTTCTCTCTCTATGTTTGCCTTTTTATAACCTTCTGCTGATTATGCCCAACTCTCAACATCAACAATCTGAATTGGAGTGGCGACTCTAACATCCTCGAGGTTCTTCGCTATTCGACAAAAGTTGACAGCAAGAGCAGGCCAGAAGCTAGGAATGCTGTAGCAACTAATTCATCTCCTGACTCCCGAAAGCCTGTCCACCATCTACAAGGCACAAGTCAGGAGTGGGATGGAACACTCCCCACTTGCCCCTGGATGGGGGCAGCCCCAACAACACTCAAGAAACTCAACACCATCCAGGACAAAGCAGTCGCTTGATTGGCCCCACATCCACAAACATCCCACTCCCTCCACCACCGACACTCAGTAACAGCAGTGTGTACCATCTACAAGATACACTGCAGAAACGCACCAAAAATCCTCAGACAGCACCTCCCAAACCCACGACCACTTCCATCTGGAAGGACAAGGGCAGCAGATACATGGGAACACCATCCCCTGCAAGTTCCCCTCTAAGCCACTCACCATCCTGACTTGGAAATGTATCCCCTCCTTCAGGTCACTGGGTCAAAATCCTGGAATTTCCTCCCTGATGGCATTATGGGTCTACTCATAGCATATGGACCGCAGCGGTTCAAGAAGGCAGTTTACCACCAACTTGTTAAGGACTACCAGGAGTTAATATTAAATGCTATCCAGGCCCCTGCCCCAAGAATGAATGTCAACTTTTAAAACTTCAACAGGTAATCAAACATTTGAATAGCCAATGTTGTTCCTTGCCTTAAGAAGGCCATGATATGGAGATGTTGGTGTTGGACTGGCTGAACAAGGTCAGAAATCACACAAGCTCTCTGAGGAAGGGTCTAGACCCGAAACGTCAGCTTTTGTGCTCCTGAGATGCTGCCTGGCCTGCTGTGTTTATCCAGCTCCACACTTTGTTATCCAGAAATCACACAACACCAGTTTATAGTCCAACAGGTTTATTTAAAAACACAAGCTTTCGGAGCGTAGCCCCTCCATGAGGTGCACTGAGAAAGAAACACACAGACACAGAATTTACAAGTAAAAGATCTAAGGGTCACACAGCTAATAAGGATGTATTAAACAAACCTGAAATGCTGTTAAATCTTTAATCAGTTAGAAGGTTTTCATTGATTAATGTGTACATGTAAATCCCCACATTCCTTTGAAAACACTGTCCCATGAGAACTAAAGGTTTTATCAGTTGCAAAGAACATTTTAGGTCAGACAATGCACGTTAGGTGTAAGGCTTTGTTTAAAATATGTTTGTGTTTTAGTTTGGGGTCAGACTGGTTTTATTTCTAACGTAGGAATTTCTCAAACGCCACATTGATTGGCTATCTATAAATTGGAATAACAAGGTGTAGAGCTGGATGAACACAGCAGGCCAAGCAGCGTCAGACGAGCAGGAAGCCTGATGTTTCGGGCCTAGACCCTTCTTCAGAAATGGGGCAGGAGAAGGGTGTTCTGCAATAAATAGGGAGAGAGGAGGCGGTGGATAGAAGATGGCTAGAGGAGAAGGTAGGTGGGGAGGAGACAGACAGGTCAAAGAGGCGGGGATGGAGCCAGTAAAGATGAGTGTAGGTGGGGATGTAGGGAGGGGATAGGTCAGTCCAAGGGAGGACAGACAGGTTGGGGGGGGGGGTGTGGGGGATGAGGTTAGTAGGTAGGAGGAGCAGATAGGTGAGAGGAAGGACAGGTTAGGGAGGCGGGGACGAGCTGGACTGGGGTTGGGATGCGGTGGGGGGAGGGGAGATTTTGAAGCTGGTGAAGTCCACATTGATACCATTGGGCTGCAGGGTTCCCAAGCGGAATATGAGTTGCTGTTCCTGCAACCTTCGGGTGGCATCAT